>NW_027313548.1:0-21042 GCF_040954645.1 Diabrotica undecimpunctata | reverse complement strand
ACGCGCTATCTCAGAGTGTTGCAACAAGCCATATCTCTGTACATTTCTCACAATATGGCCAATATATTCTAATTTGTTCTTTTTGATTGTGTTATATACATTGAGATGTACCTATGAAATTCTTAAGATACGTCCGTAGCACAACTATTCGAAGCCTGTCTTATATACTATACTTTCTTAAAGAAACTTCAAAAAGTGTCCAGACCTCTACTTCATACAATAACGTAGAAAATACATACCATCTAATGATAGAGACTTTGGTAGTAAGTTGTAAATCTTGACTTCAGAACAAAGACTTCATCTTTACGAACGTTGATCTTGATTTTCCTATACATTATTTTATTGCAGTAGAGTGTTCTCATTGGCTGTTTATATTAACACCAAGGTATGTGCAGCTTTTTACCTGGTCAATTGGTTGTTCGTACGTACAAAAGCTATGTATTAAATATTTTGCTCTTACTGACTAACATGTACTTTGTTTTTTTTTTTAGTATTGAGATCAAGTCTCAAGTAAGCTCTAGTAAGCTATCTACAGAAACTACTGCGCCTGTAATTCACCCAGTGATTGCTCGAAGATATGTTTAGGGACAGAATGTATCTACGTCTCACTTCTCTATCTGTGGAGATTGCCTCTGTTAACTGATCGTCTACTTTAATGTTGGCAGTTAGGTTGTAATATAAACTATTTATGATTATTAAGTCTCTATCATCTAAGCATGCTGCTTTGACATATCTGCAGCCCTGTGGAAGCACTTGTATAACGACTAAAGCCTCTCAGATGCCTATGACATCGCGGAGTCCAAATTGTGTTCACGACACTTGTTCTTTGCACATTTTTAATATATTCTGCTATGTTTTCCATTTTGTCTTCTGTTAATTCATAAGTTTTAGGAATTTGTCCCAAATTTTGTCAGGCCCTAGAGCTTTACCATCTTTAGCTTTTTTAATAGCTAATGTGACCTTATTTGATGGTAATCAGGAGTACTGTTTGGCATTCTCTATCCTCAGTGGTATTCTGCCTTTTATTTGCAAAAGTTATTTCCACATACTTTTTCCAAGTGTTTAGTTTCTTTTTCACACTTAATAGTGGTTTGTCTTGGTTATCTGTCAAACAGCAACCAATTTAGCAATTTGATTCAACTCAGCCTATGAGACTTGTTAATTCCTTAGAAATACGTTCGAATGTAACAATTCCTTTTAGCAAGTGGTTTTAATTCGTGTAAAACAGGAATCACTCTACCGCGCTTCAATGATCCACACCATTCCTTTTTTCCCTATAGCACTCTGATGCGTAATAGGTGTACGCTATCCGTCAAATACTTTTCACGTAGTAGTCCTGGGTAATAGAACTTTAACTTAATACTCTAATCCTTTAGTGATTTTTCCGCGTAACTAAAACTGTTTGCTTGGGCTAGACCCAGTTCACTGACTTGGAGCTAAAGCCTTTTTGTTGGTTTGCTCTGGTTTTTGTTAGTATTTTTTTTTATTCTTTTGGTGGCTAAAGCAGTTTTTTGTGATTTTTTTTGTAGGATATCTGAAATAAAATGTCTTTAAGACATATAAAAAACGGTTTAAATGGGTCCTACTCAGTGTTGCGTTTTTCCACGTTGTTAGAGTTACGAATTAGCATCCTTTATTTCTTATTTATTTTATTTTCACTCTTGTATATTTATTTATTTATTTTTCACACCGGAATTTATTTTTATTTTATTCCACTATTTGTCGGTTCGCACGTTTGTGCTTCCATCGGTGGAAGGCGTCATATCTCATTGTCTCTCGCAGTATGGAACTTGAATGATTATCCCGTTCAGGGAATTTTATCCTGGCTTTTTCCTTCATTATTCCGGTCACCATAACTTGTTTCATTTTCCTGAGTAAAAATCGTTCTGCTACGTAGGGTACGTTCACTACTTCTCATAGGCTGCTGTTATGTGTCGTTTGTATTCTATGCTTTGTTGTATTACAGATGCGTCCAAATGAAAGAGATGCATATTAGTATTTGTAGAATAATACAGTTTATTAGCCTTATTTTTGTTTTAGTTCTTAGTCTGGTTTTTCTACCTGCGAGTCCTCTTATTGATGTTTTTGCCATGTAGGTTTTTCGTAGTGTGGCATCTACGTGCTTTTTGAAGGTTATCCCTTTATGTATAATGACTCCCAGGTATTTGCTTCGTTTTTCCACTGAATGGGGTTGTTCCTCTGATTTTTTCATCTTTTTAATAGCACCGCTTTCGTTTTTTTCGGAGTTTAAGGCGATTTTCCATTTACTACTCCATTCTTCTATGTCATTTAACGCTGTTTATTTGACCTATTACTCTATTATCGGTATAAAGGCTTAATAGAGTTCCTAATATTCTTGAAACGTCGGCGGTGTATATTGTGTACACCAGAGTTGACAGGACCGCTCCCTTTAGCACTCACGCCTCCAGGGTTCCGAGTTCGGACAGAACTTGTCCTATTCGAACTCTAAAGCTCCGGTTGCTCAAGTACGAAGAGATTAGTCTCGTCATTGCTCCACTGTAATCAGAGTCTCTCATTTTGTAAATAAGTTCTTTATACCAGACTCTACCGAAAGCATCTGAGAAACAACCTTCACTTCTAGGCTTATTTAAGCCTATAGCATATTTAACTTTTTTGTGCATATTGTATGTGTAAATCAAGAGTCGTCAGACTCTAATTGAAATTAAATGATGCTTAAAATTATCATATTAATATTTACGTTTTATAATTATGTCCATTATAACGGCAGTCAGGAATACATACATATCGAGAACGTGAGTCATGTTGTCATAATTCTCTAAATACTTCAACTACAAATATAATAAATATACAAATAAAACTGTTCAAATGTGTTTTACAAGTTAATCATTAATTAGTTGACCATAACAGACAAGGTAAAAAACTCGCATTCATTCAAAAAACATGTTTTTCATAATAACTTATATAAGATACCCCCAAACTAAGGTTCAAAAGGTTTTTTTAAACAAATTGTGTCAATGAATTTTTTAGCGTGTACAATTTTTTTTCAATTTTTTGGATCATTCCGAACAAAATATATAGGTCTATTGTATTTTTTTATAAACTTGATCGTTTTCGGGTTATAAAGAATTAAAAAATGGAAAAAATCAAAAATTACTATTTACAAGGCTCAAAAAGTGGAACAATTTGTAATTTCCTTATAGGGGGTTGAAAGGGGGGACTAAACAATTACTGAGCTTGAGGATAGGGTAAGCAAATAAATTGAAACGTTTGCGGGCAGCTACTCGTGTTTTGGTTGGAGAGCTGAGTCGTGGATAAGGATTCTTTTATTTGGGGAGGACTAACCACAAAAAAGAAATTAAATGATACTTACAGATATGTCCTGGGCAACACTATATAAGAAGATTCTTAAACTATTTAAAATAGAAAGCCGTTTAAAAGAATCCTCTTGGTACTTAGAAAAAAGGTTTTTCTTTTCTAAAAAAAAATTAATGATAAATATCTTTAAAAAAAATTTTAAACTCATGGTTTAAAAAGACACATTACATATTTATTTTTATTTCACACAAAGAGTTATTAGAAAATAAAAATATCTAAATTTATCAACAAACCCTACATTTAATTGGACCTTCTAACAAAACAGAATTAAAACTATGTTTATATATCAAATGACAGAAACGATATACTAATTGTCATATGCCGAAATAAACTTACAAACTTTCTGAATTATTAATTATTTATCAAAAGTTAATTTTATTGAAACGAAACTAAAATATGACAATTAGCTGATACCACTGGCTGAATGTTTCTTTTTAAGTTATTAAAAAAGTTTGTTACCTTACATTTAACTAAAAAAAATTGTTCCACACAAACTTCAAACTATCAGATCCGACCAATGGGAGACACAAAATGAAAACTGGACAAATACCATAACTGGGCTTTCGGTTATCCTGGATGATAACAATATGGGTTCTTTAAAGTCGGCTGCCTATTTTCCATAAAACCATGTAGGCTCACTTAGCCCCAGAAACGCTGTTATCAAAATCCCTTGTCACGGAATACAGCAACACACCGGTGATTATGTCATTTTATAAAGACTACCAAATAGCATTTTGGGATTAAATCACCTCCTTCGAACCAAAACTTATGGAATTAAACGAAAATTTTCTGATTTTTAAAACTTTCTGCCAAAACCATGTTTTCCCGTTCATACCCCAAATTATTCTTTTCACTTCTACCGCCACACTATACTCCACTGCACACTAACCTCGGTTGTCAAAACTTGTCTGTATCTCCCCATACTAGTTTTTACTTCGCAGTCAATCTGGATTTCTACCTTTGTTGAGAACCTATTGAAATTAAAATGCGTTTAAAACTACATATCACTACACTTAGATAAACAGGTCAGGTCTCTGTGACGTATTAGCCAGGGGTCCTTAAGTAAACAAACTTCAGATCGTTGATGGATACCAGCCAGGGGCGTATTAAATACATTATTTTATTTTTTCATATATTTAAATATTCCATACTTAAAGGGAAAAGATCATGCTACAAAACACAGGTAAAAAATATTATTTTTAAATTCACCCAGGACCAAAATTTACGGTTCAAACCTTGTTCTATCATTTGCTGATCGGTATTTTGTGCTTATTTAATTTTAGAACATTGTTTTTTAATGTTTTATAAATTATAAAGCGCTTATGACAAGACGGGCGCAGAGATGCGGCGTGTATAAGAGAGAGAAGCACGATCTATCTCACAAATCTTTGCTAATTTAAATGCTCATTGAACAAATAAGCGCCCGCTTTGTCACACGCGCTTCATTAATAATTAAAAAAGAATGTTTTGAAATAAAATAAGCACATAATTTTCATCGGAATGTATTGAAGAAGGTTAAAACTTATACAGAAGTAAAACACTTTACATGTGTATTTAGGTATAAAAGATATAATTAAAACTTTTTTAAAAAGTGTCGTCAAAATTTATACAGGGTTATAACGTGACGTTTTCGATCTAGATAAGATCATTCATCCTCAGTGCCCTCTTTTTTAATTGGCACTAACACTAAAATTGTAGCTGTGACATCAATATATGGTTTTACATTGTTCCAAATTTAAATGTTTCTTTGCTCGACTTGAACACGTGATTCTTGTCAGTTAAAACGACACAGACCAACTGGCTGACAGGTGACAGGAAATATTTTATATACATATTTATTTTTCATATTGTTTATCATAATGATTCAAAAATCTAAGAAAAATTATCTGGGCCAAAAAGTTTATTGCTACAATTTGTTTAAAAAAATTGTTTAAAAAAAATTTAACAAATCGACCTCTTGAACCTTATTTTGAGGTATTTCAGGAAAGTAATCGTTTAAAACAATATCATGGGAATATTTTTCCGAACGAACCCAAGCTTTTCATCTTGCCTATGTCAGATGAATAGATTTTTGGAATCAATTTTACTAATAAATAGAAATAGAATATTGTTACCGTTAGAGTATTATTTACAAATAAATTAAACAACTACACAAACCTTGACCTCTGACATCAAACATGTTAAACATGCGCCGCATTTCATCTTCTTTAGCGATATGTATTTCGTATTTTTTCATCATTATTAGAAACTCTCCAAAATCGATCATACCATTCTGGTCAAGATCCACTTCATCAAACATAATCTGAAGATCTTTTCTAACAAAAATAAAGAGATACAAAGGTTACAAGTATACGCTATATACGATTTAACATTAGTTTAGATATTCAGTAATATCTTAAAGAATAAAAAACATTGAAAATATTTTACTCGCTTCAACATAGGGTTGAAATGATTTTTATTGATGAATTTTTTTTGACATCCAAATTAATGTTAGTCATAGGATGTTATTGATTTACTGTCAAAGTTCTCCAAAGCAGGTTGGGTGACAAATAAAAGAAAAAATGACCAGCGAGTAGTAAATAAGGAAGCAAATCAGGAATTTGGAGAAAATTTTTTGCAGGGTTTACCAACTCCATACGAAGCAGACCGTAGTCTGTGGTCTTAACAGTGGTTTATTTTGAGATAATATATAAAATTTTGAGCATAAGGACATGAGAGTGGATGGGTATGTTTGCATGTTTAAAAAGAGGGTATGAGTGTGTGTGTGGGGGAGAGTTTGAATATGTATGCATGTGTGTTTAGTAATTCGTTGATTTTCATTATATATTTCAGATGAACAGATAATATGTCTGAATCTGATTTCAAAAAGACGAAGAGTTCAAAGCGGTACAAATCAAGAAGGTTGAAAGAGATGGTATGAAGAGTTGTCGAGTGGCAAATAAAAGTCTGTGAGAGAGGTTTCATCGCAAGAAGATAAAAATATGTCAGACCTAGAAACTCTATTGGACTAAGGAAACTGCACTAAAAGTATTACTTGGACGTCCAAATGAAAAAAAAAACAATACGGAATTTACCAACACGTATTCGTTCTCATAATATTATAAAGCACTTTTTTGGTTCCAAAGATGGTTCACGAAATGCGATTTTACCAATTAACTCTTTTCCTAAGTAACATAATTATTGAAATAATAACTACTTCGACAAATAGATATATTGAAAAAGTCAAAAATAGGTTCCAAAGAGATAGAGATGCAAGATTAACGGATGATAGGTGAATTCGTGTATTTATTGGCATTTATAGATTTTTAGTAAGCTGCCTCAGATTTGGTGATATCGGACGATATGAAGAACTCAAACAAAGGTAATAGATAAACTAGAACAAATAAGGAAAATATTTGTAATATTTGGTCTTTGAAATATTTGTAGCTAATTTCCATAAAAATTTCAGTGCAAGTGAATTCTTGACTATAGACTAATAACTATTAGTTTTTAGGGGCCGCTGAAGCTTTAAACAGCATATACTCTGAGATAGCGCGTGATATGGAATTAAGATATTCGCATTAGTGGATGCAAAGACCTTACTTACTTACTAGCCAACGACCACCCTTGGCATGTTAGCCATTTGGTGGCGCGCTGACCAGTATAGACGAGCCGTTTCTCGTAGGCGATCTTCCTTTCTCCTCGGGTGGGTCTGTTTTCGCCGATGCGATGTAGATGGGAGGCCAGGTAGTCATGCCCCGTAGTTGTTCTGAACACGGCTACACTAATGGGTCCAGCAAGTTGCGAGGGATTGGTGACTCTATTAGGTGGGCCCAAGATTTTCCAGCAAAGGCTTTTGCCTGCTTTGGATGCAAAGACCTTGTACATGTTTAATATCGAAACCCGTTGAAACACACCCCGAAGTACCATACAAGCTAACTAATTCTTTTGGCGATATGGTTCCGAGGTTAGTACACCCTGTAGAAGAAACAAAACGCAACATAACTGGGGACAATTGTATTACGAGTGTGCCACTAACAAAAAAACTATTGGAAGAAAAAAGAACTAACTTACATCGGTCCAATGAAAAAGAATTAACGCGAAATACCATCAGAGTTCTTACCTAAGAAAATAGAGAAGAGCGATCTTCACTTTTTGGTTTTCAGAAAAATTTCACCTAGGTTTCCTATTGTTCTAAAAAGATATAGCTGTCCTATTAATTTCTTCTAGGCACAATGATAATGCAATTGACCCGGAAAGGGTTGATAAGACGAAACCCGAAGCCATCAACTTCTACAGACATAATATTGTGGGTGTAGATACAGTTAAACAAATGTGTGAAAAATACACTGTAGTAAAAAACACAAATCGGTAGGCCATGGTCATTATGTTATGATCTGTTTAAAATATCTGCGATAAATGCCCGCTGTATACATAAATCTAATAACATAAATAAAAAAGTTTTAAGAAGCGACTTCATTGACAACTTAGCATGGGAACTAATCAAACCAAAAATTGAATAAAGATCAACTATACCTTCCCTGCCAAGAGAACTTAGACGACGAGCTCAATTACTGCTTGGAGTTCAAGAACTGGTACCCCCCTCCCTAATATTTCAATAAATTACGTGAGACCAGAAGATCATGCCAAAGATTTGACGGACTAAAATTAAGCCTATGTTACCATTTAACAGTTTTGTTATTTGTTTACTTTTCTCTTCTATTCTTTATTATTCATCACTATTGGTCATTTTATAAGTTTAGAAATATAAATATTTGTCTTTTTTGCTAAATTGAGTTTATTTTTGTGACCATTTTCATTTACTTGCGAATAAAGTCACAAAAAAAACAAGCTAAGGAACAAAACATATCTAATATTATAGTACCGACATAAATACACATCTTTTTAACCATTATATTTGTTAAATTTGTTTTGTAGACAATTTCAATTGCTTAATAAAAATAAGTTTTAAGTTTTGAACTATGTTCTTTTTATGTTATTTAATTCTTGAGGTCCAAAAGATGCCAACTTATACCGACCGATTAGTCTACTCCCAGTCATTTCTAAGGTTTCTGAAAAACTTTTGTTGAGAAAAATCAAACCAATATTGGACAAAAAAATATCTTATACCTTACCATCAATACGGATTTCGTAACCAACACGTTACACTAGAACAAGTTCACAGATTATACACAACAATAACAAATAGTCTCAAAAACAAGCCTGTACTGCAGCCTTTTTAGATGCCTCTAAAAGGTGCCTCTCAAGCTTTTGAAAAGGCGTGGCACACAGAATTTCTGTATAAGTATTCTGTACAAAGAAAAACCTACCTTAACCTACTTAAAACTGCTTAAATTGTACCTAACAGAAAGAAGATATCTAGTAAGGTATAGTAGTCTTTACAAAACTTTACCACATCAAATCTGATGTACCTCAGGGTAGTGTGCTCGGACTGATCTTGTATCTGATATATACGGTTGACTTACCAACAAGCAATAACTTAAACGCTAGCAACATTTGCTTCCAACATCTTATAGTAATCCAGCAATAGCATCAGGAATACTGCAACTACATCTAAACAAAAGTAATGAATGGCATAAACTCTGGAGAATTACTTAAAGTAAATCCCTCAAAATCTAAACAGATTACATTTACTCTGAGAAGAAGTATACGTCCACAAGTTAATCTCGATGGACATCCTTTACTCCAAAAAGACGACTTAAAATATCTAGGCATTCATCTCCATAAACGATTAATATAGACCAAACACATATGGGCGAAAACACAATGTTATACAGAGAACTTTACTGGATGCTTGGAAAAAATTCACACAAATCGATCGATAACAAGCTGCTAATATACAAAGTAATAATAAAACCCGTTTCGTCATGTTGTTCGCAGCTCTGGGGATCAGCTAGCAAATCTAATGTTATAAAAATACAAAGATTTTAATCTAAAACTCTAAGAACAATCGCTAGTGTCCGTTGGTATATCCAGAATGACGCATTACATGGAGATCTGCAGGTACTAACAGTCTTTGAAGAGTGCAAAAGAATTTCTGAACAATATCAACACAGGTTATGATCCCTTGGACATTCCAAATCATTCCTCATAGTGCCTACATTAGTGGAAGCTACGCCTTCAACAGCGCCCAGTTATTGTGATCTTTGCCGCTTTTAGTATTCGTGTTCGCGTATCTATGTATGTGCGCATCCTACCGGTAAACAAGCCAATAATTTGTGTTCTGATGCTTTGGTTATTGGACCTTACATTTCTCTGACATTGCTAAAACTAATAATTTTACTTATTGTTTTTATTGTGAAACAGATTGTAAAAAATCTTAGATGTTAATAAAAAAAAGTTCTTGAGGTACCTTACTTTGACATTGGCATGTCAATTCGTTTCATTATATTTGCAAGCTCTTTTATTGATATTTTGCCATCTTTGTTTTCATCGAATAAATTAAACGATTCTTCTAACTCTTGCAGTTCCTGCTTGTAAAACGTTAACCTTATCACATTTTTGTCCTTGGAATATTTTCCCCCCATAAAATAATAAATTTATGTTTCTTGATTACACTTCAAATTTTTGTCAGATTCGTTTTGTCAGTTATCAGATAACGGATTGTGGTCTTTTTTTATTTTCATATAACTCCTTGCATTTAACTATCCGGTTAGCTGTTTCATTAATTATGCTTTATTATTATGTCAAAAAAATTAAGATATTTATATATGTAGTATTTTATATATTCTTCTTCTTTCTTAGTTTAGTAGTCTACCCTACCTGGCTAGAGAAGGCGTATGTTGTTTTGTATATTCCAAAACACACCTATTTGAAACTTTATTTTTATTCGTATTTCATCTACTCGACTTCACAGTCATATTCGTTATAAAGCAAATTACTGAGAAATGGCTAGAGTTAAATAGACCAGCATTTCTGTGTCTGGTTGACCTAAATAAAGCGTTTGACAGAGTAGGACACAAAGATGTAATTTGTCTTCTATAGGTATAAGAGAGAAATTCCCCTAATTATTATAAGAACTATCGAAAACATCTACCAAAACAACAAAATAGAAGTTAGAATACATGGACAACTTACAGAACCTATAGATATAGGCAGCGGAATGAGACATATGAGGGTGGATAAAATTCAGTAAAAACCTGGCAAGCAATTTATACTTTCAGTTACAAGAAGACCACAGTAAAATTGTAAAAAGAGATTTTTTATCACCTTAAATATTAACCCATCAGAATTATTGACTTCTCATACGGAGTAGTTAAGGGGTGAATAATTACTAGTGTGGTAATAAATTCGTAAAAACCTAGCAGAGCACTGTGGTATATAATAATTTTTGAAGTTATACTTCTATACGCACGGTCGGCGTTGGAAATTTGCATGAGAGTGAATCTGTGTAACCATTACATATGTAAGATAATGAGTAAGAGAGAGACAGAAGATATATTTTCTCTCTCTCTTCCTCTCTCGAGAATAAAAATGTTCCTTTTTTGTATTGAATATTATATATATTATATATATATATATATATATATATATATATATATATATATATAATATTGTATATATATATATATATATATATATATATATATAATATTATAAATAATATAATAAGTATTAATATTATTATTTATGTGATATGTTTTGTATTATTTAAAATTAAACGTTTATAATCACTGTTTTACCAAGAACTGTCAATTTTGAAATCCATTAGTGTCATGTTTAATTGGCAAATTCTTTACGTGTTTGGTTCATACGCTGGTGGTTGTGAGTTCGAATCCCAATTATGAATTTCTTTTTTTATTTTTGAAATATTTAAAAACCTCACGTTAATCTTATTAAATATATGTAATATACGCAATAAACACAAATTTTAAAATAAAATGAAAATTTACAACATAATCCGGTTTTTTATTTTTATCTTCGTAAAGTAAGTTATGTATATTTCCAGTTTTAAATACTTATGAATATTACATTGTAATTTATATTGTATTATTATATTGAATTATGTTGCAGTGTATTTATTGTATTGTAATTTTTATATTAATAATAAAATAAACAATAAATTTTACTGCAGAGTATGTGTAAATTTTTTTTTGCATTTAACTCCTTTTATACACATATAAAAATAAAAATATATATTTTCATTAAACTATTGATACAATCCTTCATTTACTATACTCCTATTACAGGTCAAATGTTTATATACAGCAAACGATGCACCATATACCTATATAACTAATTCTTTTTCTCTTTCTGCTCTCTCTTACCTATAGAATTACATATGTAATGATTGTGCAGATTGACTCCTATATAAATTTTTAACGGCGAACGCGTGTATAGAAGTATATCTTCTACCGGCAGTCCCACTGGACTGCCACACCCGTTTTTTTTTATTTTACTAGCTTTAACCTTAAGCCAGCAGAATCGCTCCCATTAAGGGTGGTGTGGTGGTGAAAAATTATTAGGGTGGTAATAAATTAGTGAAAAATGGGTCTAATGGGTGAAAAAATATTACGTAGGTTAAATTGGATTCCGCTCATTTGTCCCCGCTAGCATAAGATTCTTAAACTTTCGGTAGTGGAGTGTAGTTATTAACAAAATAAAGAATTTTTTCTTGTGGCATTTCTCTTTTGTTAACGACAATACAACTATTTCGCCTAAAGTGCACTTATTGTATTTTGCTGCAATGACTACATTTTTCCCCTAGAAAAAATGTTCAACTTTTTTATAAATAAGTATTGATCAGAGAGGCACCAGATTTTATATTCCCGTTTTACTGGTTTAATTAGGTTATTGGAAAGTTTCGAACGTAGATTTGAGGATTAAATCGGTTTGTAAATGGCCCGTTGTCCGCTTCTTGTCGATCGACGATGATAGGTATAATAAAAGTTAAAGTTTTGGAGTAAAAGTGTTGATTTATTGACAGCTACTGGTAATTACACAATATGATGTTCGTTAGGTAATTACTTATGATTGACTGTCATAGACTGCGCTCACATGAGCTCAAATCCCCAATTTATAATCTCACAAATAATTCATACCTTAGCACAGAGGTTATTGCTTCCTATCATACCATACCAATAAACTTTGCTTACCCTACAATTTAATCTACGCCTTAATTGCGATACTTAGGAAGTTCAATTAGAAAATATATTATTCGGCAATTTATTTAGTTACACAATGCAATTTAGTTACGGTCTTACAATGTCACTTATACACGGTGAAACTATAATAAATTAAGAAGTTAAGAATAATGTGAGATTACAAATTAAGGGGTTAATTTGTAATTGAACAGTTGTATTGTTTAAGGCTACTTCTGCCTCTAAAATTTGACAATATACAATAGACACAATAACAGATAGTTTCCGACTTCCATAGTACAATAATACAAACTGACTGTTCAAAATTTCCATCAAAGGCCGTATTTTATAAATTTTATCCATGTATTCCTTGGATAATCAACTGTTATCATTCAAATGCAAGTTTGATAAAATCTCCTGAAATCTGTTTCGGGACATAGATGCACTAATTAGTGGAACGTTGAGATCTTTACTGCTGCTCCAGTAAGATTGAAGACTGGGCAGCTAATGATAACCTATCAAAAAATTTATTTCAACAAAACACAGAAATTCGTCAGTCGTTAGATCAAATGATGTCTTATTGTGTTAAGTAGCGTATAAGTTGGACTGAAAAACAATTTTTTCTACAGTAGGACCGAAAATTTTCAAATAAATACTAAGAGTAGTGTTGCATTCTATAAATTCGTTGCCATTAATTTCTTCAGGTTGGTTACATCCGCTAAGATCTGCATCTTCATTTACTTTTTGTTCCCACTTTCTTTCTTTTTCAGTTTTTTCACTGCTAATTCAGTTTCTATTATTTGTTCTTCGTCAGCTGTTTCTTCTTCACCTTGTATGTTTTCTTCAGTTTGAAGTATATCGATGAATTTGAAACAGACTGACTTTGTAGCATTTTTAAATTCTTTGGTATATATATATAAAATCCTCGCGGGTTGATATAAACACATTTTACAGTTTGTTTATATATGACAGACGCAGATTCTTTGGTATTTTTTTTTATCCTTTTCCGCTTAATATTGCGTTTTAACTAAACATCTGTTTAGATCGCTGAGAAACTATTCCAGGAAAGAGAATTACAGCACTCTCGGTAAGGCCGGCCGCTCTTCTTCATCATCATCCTCTGATGACGGAAATGAGCAGCGAAGGAGAAGACCACGCTTGCAGCTGCAAAGAAGAAACTCTTTTGCTGAATTTGATTATGTGAACTTTAAAACTAGGTTTAGATGATCAAAGTTCTCCATTTCTTTCTCTAAATAATTTTTGGTGCTCTCGCGTTTTTTGTCTATATTCTCAAGTTTCAGATTCACAATAATTTACAATCACAACAAACAGATTTTTTTTATATAAATTATGTATTGAGATTGGCAATTATTATTATTTTGACAAATTAATCAACCAATATCAAATATTATAGGTTATGTATATGATTACAGTGAAAAATAGTGCGATGCGCTTGGCCAAGCACCTAAGAGGTGGAGGTCAAGAGAGGTGTCAACGAGTACAGTCTGTGGAAAATCATTACACTTTGAACTTATTCGACGAATAACTAACTGTGGATTACAAATAGTTATTGAAACGGAATAAAATTTATTCTACTAATAAATTTTATTCGACAATTAACTATTCAGTGATTTATTTGTTGTTGGTGAAACCGGCCCTAAAAAGGTTGCTGTTGAGATGGGTGTAGGGACTAGCACTGTGAGTAACTTGAAAAAATCTAAAAACAAAATTTAAAAATGGTGCTCATCGCAGGCTTCAACAACTGCTATAAAGAAACTGAAAATGATGAAAAATGTCCCTAACAAACATATAAATGAGTGTTTGTATCTTTGGTTCACCCAAAGAAGGGTGCAATTTCAGGGCCTATATTGAAAGAAAAAGTCTTACACTTTAACAAAGAAATTGGAGGTGATATTGATTTCAAGGCAAGTGAAGGATGATTGGAGAGTTGGAAAAATCGGTACGGTATACGGAAGCTACAGATATGTGGTGAGAAACTGTCTGCTGACCCAGAAGTGGTCGAAATCTTCAAAAAAATCTTGCACAGCTTACTAGAAGAAGGAGAAGTTAGCGGAGATCAGCTTTACAATTGTGACGAAACTATAAAATGCTGGCGGCCTACACTATGGTCTTAAAATAAGAAGACAGTGCACCAGGATTCAAGAAGAAAAAAGAAAGAGTGACAATTTTAGTCTGTAGCAACTCTAAAGAATCTCACAAACTCCTTCTAGTGTTTATCTTAAAGTAAAAAAAACCTAGAGCTTCCAAAAATTTTAGAGACTTTTTTTTCCTGAAAATTTGGTACCGTCATCAAAAGAGTGCTTAGATGAACAGTCAGTCTGCTATTCAAAAAGTGGTTTCACAATTAATTTGAACCAAACGTTGAAAAATATTTAGCAAAAAATAATCTACTGAGAAATACAGTCCTGCTGTTGGACAACGCAACCTTTCATCCCGACCCAGAAGAATTTTAATACGGAAAAATAAAGTGTCTTTTTGCCCTCAAACATGACATCCCTTTGTCAGCCTATGGACCAAGGTGTTATAGTATCTCTAAAACGTGTCTATCGACGAAAGTTACTGACGGCATTGATTGCTGGAATGGATGATGAACGAGAAAACGTTACGGAGACTCTAAAAAAAGTGGAAATTTTGCATGTGGTGATGTAGGTGGCACAAGCATGGGATGACATAAAACCAACAACAATGGTAAGGTCATTGAGCAAGCTCTTGGACCCGAAAACATCTGATGGGTGGACGGAATAAAAGCCAGAGGAAGGTACCAATGAAACTTTTAACGAAGAAGAGATCGCTGAACTTTATAAAGAACCTGCCGGAATGTAAAAAAATTAAGGAAGACGATGTTAACAAAGTGGTTAAGTGCAAACGAACAGAACGAATTAACAGACGGCGATATATTGAACGGAAATACGTGCTTGGCGGAGGAAGGCGATGGATAGGGACAACTGGAAAAATCTTGGAAAGGCTAGGACCCACACAGGGTTGTAAAGCCAAAATGATGATGATGATGATATATTGAACATGGTTTGCCAGAATGATGATTAGACTTCGGCAAATATGCAAATAAAAATGTAGAAAATATGCGCATAAATATGCAAGTGTTTACCCGAAAATATGCAAATATTTTACAAAATATGCATACAAATAAATAAAAAAATCGTAAAATAGTAACAATTTTATTTAAAAAAAAAGTGTACATAACTAAATATTTCCTACTATTTATTAAGATTTACATTTATTTTAAGTAACTACATCATTTTTAAGTATGAATAAACTTATTTAGAATTATGGTAACAATAAATGACCAAGTGGTGTTCAAAATTTTCTAACAAAAACTTGTGGCTTCCGTCTGAGTACATATATTTATATATGGAAAAACTTCGTTCAATATCAACTGATGTAACGGGAGCATTTTTCAAACTAACCAAAACATTTGGTTCTAAATTAATTGTTTCCGAAATATTTCCAGCTAGAACACTGACTACTTCAGAAAGAATATGGTAACCTTTATTTTTTTCCATAGTAGCTTCAAATTTTTTTAAAATATCTTTTCCAATATTACCTCTAACGTTCCGAGAACATGACGCAAATTCTTTTATTAATGCTGTACTTTCGAACAATGACAGTTTTGGTGATTCTAACTGAGTAATTGTTTTTTGAACAAAACTAAAATTTGATTTTATAAATGAAAGTTCTTGTTAAAGCAAGTTACTCTGAAAAGTTTGTTTAGAATCCAAAAGAGATTGGGAAGATTTCATCTGTTAACGTATCAATTATGTTCTTTATTTTAACAAAATGATCTGCATAAAAATTAGCTGCTTCTAACCATGTTCCCCATCGCGTTAAAATAGGTTGTGGTGGAAGAGGAATGTTAGGTAGCATTTCTTTATAAAGTTGAATTCTTATAGGAGATTTAAGAAATACTTTTTTGACACTGGATATCATGGTATTTACAAGAGGAAACTTTTGTCGTATTTCCTCTGCAACTCTGTTTAATCCATGCGCTACACAAGTAACATGTATTAAATCTGGGAAAAATATTTTTAAATTTTGTCCTGCTTTCACCATATAAGGAGCAGCATCCGATAAAATAAGCAGTAATTTATTAGAAGGAATAGTTGTCGGAAGAAAAAAAGTTGCTAATGTTTCTTGTATAAAACGCGAAATTGTTAAAGCATTTGTTTTCTCAAGTTGCTGGCATGAAATAAGATGAGATTTTGGTAAGGTATCTTCTTTAAGAACACCAATCAATAAATGAGCAATATACTTTCCTAAGGAATTGGTGGTTTCGTCTACAGATATGTAAAAATAATTATCTGCAATTTCTTCCTTAATATTAATTAACACCGACGGGTATAGCCCGTTCACATTATTTCTTCTTAGAGACCGATCACTTGGAACATTAAGTTTGCAATATTTTTTTAGAAACGAACTAAAATTTACATTTGCTAATTTTGAAAGCTGTATGTTTGCAGACACTAATGCGCGACACAAGTCTTCATTAAAAGTTTCTTGCTCATCTAATTTTTTTAAGTAGATTGGAAACATTTAGCCATTGAAGTTTGATGTTTTCCTCCTATTTTTCCTTTTTTTGCAATGTGTGAAGCAGTTCTCACATGTTGGTCTATCTGAAATTTCTTCTCACATGCTATCTATAAATAAAAATAAAAACCTTTATTTTAACCCAACCTTTAAAATATAAAAATATACAAGGTGTTTTTGGTTAATCAAATAACTGGTTTGGAAAAAAAAACACTCGCCAAGTGTTCATAAAAAACTTCATAAAAAAAAGTAAAGGTGAAAAATTTTTCTAAATACACACCATTGTATTGTACCATGGACAATTTTTTCTCACTAAAGGAAGCTATTTTTCATTTAAAAATAACCTACGAGTACTAAATTTCAAGTAAATACGTTTATTGGTTTTAAAGTTATTGTTGTTATTAACTAAAAGAATTTAATTTTTTTTAATTTTAACACCCTGTATCTCGAAAAGTAAATAAGTTTGACCCCTCATTAACTATATCGTTTTGTTCAATTTTTCGAGAAGTATCTACAGTCAAACGTTGTAAGTGTCATTTGGAAACACCCTGTATGTATGAAATATTAGATATTTAATAGAAAATATTTGATACTTACAATTTTGCCACAGACTGAACAGTAGATTTTTCCCATATCCATAGACAGCTCTTTATAAGGTTTAATCCAAGTTGAAGCACTGGTTGTTTTAGGCATTATAAAATCACAATCTTCCTTTTTGTTACGCACAACGAGTGTTTACGCTTTGAATATCAAAACAAAAATGATTTACAAATCTGAGCATCAAATTAGAAATGTTTAGGTACCTAATTCAATAAACTGGGAGATTTTGGAAAATCCCTAAATTAGGAACAAAACTATTAGCCGTTTACCTGCTGTTAAGATACAATAAATTGTAGATAGATTTGGGGATTAGATCATAAAATGCAAATAAGCGAACCCTTAGCGATTATCCAATAACTGAATGCCTCAGTGACCGAGACTTTCTAAGAATGTTGAGGGCTACTTAAATTGATCTTCTTTTAAATTGTAAATGTTTTGTACCTGTAGAGATTACGTACTTAGATCATTTCTTGATTAAAATGACTACAAAATTTTATACAAGAATTGTAATAAATTGGTATGTTTAAAAATTTTCAAATACAGTATAAAAATCTGAACTTTTATGCACTTTATGCAAACTTTTATACAAATATGCCAAAATATGAAATATTTGCATAAAATATGCACAATATGCAAAATATGCAATATGCATATTTGCCGAAGTCTAATGATGATATAAACTGAGGCAATAAAGGGGGTGAAAGCACTAACAAAAATCCGGTCGTAATGAGCCACTCTGAAGCATTCAAGTCATTCGAGGCTCTGCTGTGTTACGTTGAAAGTCAAGACGCTACTTGTGCAAGTGACGTTATGTTCTTAAAAAGGATGAGAGATGTACATGTATAGTGTGGAAAGCAGCAAAAAATAACCATTTTTTTTTAAACTAATGTGTAAGTTGTGTAACCTTTTATTTTTAGTATGAAGCATATAGTATGTATATACTAATTTTATAAATGTTAAATTTTTTTTTATAAAAACAGAAATACAGCTTGAAAACTCTATAATGTTTAGGTTTTTATTTTACCTTTCTTATCTATGTAATGTATGTATTCATTGTATTTTAGTCCTGATAGTAAATGCCTAAAACGCTATTAACTATTGGCCGGTTTCACCAACGACAAATAGCAGTCTATTCAATGAATAAAATTATTCGACGAATAAAACTGACACATCTGCGTTTCACCAACGTCAAATAACTTAAAATAAGTTATTCGTTCATTATCGGCCAAATAAATATTTATTCTTTGAATAAATTGACAAGCTAACCTCACTTTAAATACCATAATAAATAAAATTCGTCAGTTTAACTCGAAATTATTAAAAATGTATTGCAGGTAAACGTGATTATATTAGACGGTTTGAATTTTGTTTATATATATATATATATATATATATATATATATATATATATATATATATACATATGTATATTTATTTTAGATTATTATCATCATCCTCTGATGAAGACGGAAATGTGCAACAAGAGAGAAGACAACGCTTGTTGCTGCAGAGAAAAAACCCTTTTATTGAATTTGATGATGTAGATTTTAAAAGTACATTTAGACTATCTAAAACTTCAATAGATGAGTTACTACACTTGATCGGTGACCAATTGCATCCTGTAAGTAACAGAAACAGACCCATCGATGTGCGAAATCAATTGTTAATTGCTCTTTTTTTTTATGCTACAGGATCATTTCAAATATGTACTAGAGATCATTTTAATGTGTCGAAGGCAACAGTCTGCCGAATTGTGAGAAAAGTATCTCATTACATTGCTTTATTACGTCCTCGGTTTATACAAATGCCCCAGCACCGCAATGAATTAAATAAGGTGCAAAATGATTTCTACTCAACTTCAAGATTTCCCCGGAGCGATAGATTGCACTCATATCAAAATACAAGCCCTGGAGGAGAGCATGGTGAGTTATATAGAAATAGGAAAGGATGGTTTTCTATAAATGTCCAAGCAACATGCAATGTCCAACTAAAATTCAGTGATATAGTTGCTCGGTGGCCTGGAAGCGTACATGACTCCACAATTTTTAATGATTCCCACTTACGGGCCCGACTTGAAAATAATGAATTCCCTGACTGCTATTTATTAGGTGATAGTGGATATGCTTGTAAGAAGTATTTATTAACACCACTGCTGAATCCACAAACACGTTCAGAACAAGCATATAACAGGGCACATATGCGAACTCGGAATGTTATAGAGAGAGCATTTGGAGTTTGGAAGAGACGTTTTCCATGTCTCTCAGTGGGTATGTGGATCAAAGAACAGACAACGTTAGCTGTAATAGTTGCAACTGCTGTGTTACATAACATGGCAATTGGAATGGGTGATGAAGTACCAAATGAAGAAATACCAATTGAATTAGAACAACCGGAACTTCCACTTCAAGAATTGCCAAATAATCACAATGCTGTAAGAACAGCATTAATTAATACAGTATTTTAGTTTGGAGTTCTGTCAATATGTTGACATGGTTTACAATATTTACATAGTTTTTAAGTTTTAGATTTTTAAGTTTATTGTAAATAATTGTTTGGTAGTTTAATTTATATAAATACTTATGCACAGATGGTATAAAGAATAATTAATTATAATGAAAACACATTTTCTAAGGTAGTAAGTATCTATTTATTTATTTAAGTCTTTATTTTTAATTTCCAAATCAGTTTTTTTTATTTTTAATTCTATTTTTCTTAACTCTAATTCCACTAGTTCCCTTTTCATCGCAATTTCCAATATTTCCAGTTTCCTCAACTGTACTTTCTTCTTTAGGTCAATCAAATCATCAGATTCAGTACTTTTTTTCTTTATTTTTGGTGTTTTTGTAACTAAACACCCACCTTGTGATGAATCTTTATCATCTGTAAAAAAGATAAATTTGTATCATTTGTATATATATAGAATAGTAGATAATAAATGTAAATAAAATTTTAGTAAAAAATCCTTTATAAAAGATATATTTATTTAAACACCCTTTCAAGCTTAAGTACAGAACGTTTTCAGAATAAATATTCTATCTTAATTGCTGCTACAAGGTATAAATGTTTAAAGCCACTAAATTCATGGCAGCAAATACTTTAAATTGGTATTAGATTATATATTTGCTGCTAATTTTATAGGATGTTTAAAGTAGCTACCCAAGATCCAAATGGAGAACACATCTCTAGACTAGTAACTTATGTGGGAGTTTACGTTGTCATGAAGTGAATCTACTTAAAACTTATCCTTATTATTAAGATTCTATAAAATTATCAGCAATTATGTAATCTAAAACCAATTTAATAACATTTAAATCTATTTTGTGGTTTTAAACATGTATACCTTGTAGTAACACTGAACATAGAATATTTAGTTAAAAAATGTTCTGTAATTTAGCCCAAAACATTTTTTAAATAATAAAACTCATAACTCTGAGATAGCGCG
>NW_027313547.1:0-21046 GCF_040954645.1 Diabrotica undecimpunctata | reverse complement strand
ACGCGCTATCTCAGAGTATTATAATTTCACTTTCTAAGCCTTTTATTTTAATATAAACACGCTTTCACTTGGAAAAGTATGTGCGATTTATACAGATGCCAAAAACTTAAACATGCAACAAATCGTAAAATATTATTTATATATTTTTATTTATGGGATATTAAAGTTACTCAAACGTAAATCAGATTTAAAAACTCATTCAACAATGATTATTAACAGTAATACAAGACTAGCTTATTATACGTAATATTCTCCCGACACTGAAGAGAGGACATTCGTTGTCTTGGACTTGAATATTGAGTTGATATTATGAATGAAATGTTCTACACTATTTTTATAGCAGTGCCTAAGTATAATGTATATCGTGAATGGAATTTGGTGAAAATTACGTTTGAATGGACTTAAATATAGTCTATAACGCTAAGAAATAATATGTTTGTAACATAGTAAATTTGTTTATTCCCATTATTCCACATATTCCACAATTTGCTGGATGTTTCGAAAGAAAAGTACTAAGGCGAATCTATGAAGCAGTGAATGACAATGGAGTGTGGAGAAGACGATACAACTTCGCATTTTATAAAATATACCAGGAACCTGATATCGTAAAACATTAAGATAGGACGTCTGAGGTAGATATGGTATGTAATGCGGATGGAACAAAGTGATGATGAACAAATAAGTGCGGATGGAGCTAGAAAACGCTCCTTAATAAACTCATTGGTCAGAGAAGAAGAGAAAGATCCAGAACAAGGTTCCTTGATAACATCGATGAAGACATGAGAAATATTGGAATACGTTCTTGGCGAAGAAAGGTGATGGATAGGGACGACCGGAAAGACATGAGAAATATGGGAGAAATATACGTACTTGCCGGAGGAAGACGATGGATAGGAACTAGTAGGCTAGTACCCACGCAGTATTGTAAAGCCAGAATGATGATGATGATGATACAATTCGCTGGATTGAATGAAATTATTATAGTCTATAATGCCAAGAAATAAGTGTTTAAAATTACAGTTCAAAATACAACATTTGAGGTTACACACTAATAACAAGAAGCGAAAAATACCTGGAAGCAGTACAGCAGTAATCTAAATTATATATCCACTGGAAAACCAACTGATATCCTTCAGACAAACAAAATTCCAGATCTACTAGAGTTTTCTATAGTCAAAGGTATACCAATTAATAAATGTGATATTAGATCAAACTTTTACCTTTGACTTTGACCTTTCAACTTAGACTCTGACCACAGTCCAATCATCATAGATGTTAGTATTGAAAATCTACAAAAAGATTTGCTGTGTACTAAAAAAACTGTGTACCTACACTAAATTAAATTTAAACATCACGGTAAAAACATTAGAAGATATTAAAAAAGCAGTTCCCGATTTTTTTTAACACAACAATTGTGCATATTAATCAAATGATAAAATATATACCCGGCTATATTAAGAAAGGATAATAAAGAAACTCCCAGGATATATACTCTGGCAACACACACGAAATTCCATAAGCAAAAGAAATCTTACTAGACTAAACCCACATGTTCACTCTGTAATTCAAAACTCCAGAAATGGTTATTTGAAATATTTCATTAAAAACCTGATCTGATCGACCACTATTTGTGAAGATCAATTACACAATTTCAGATCTCCATAAAATGAAGATTTCACTGGACAACAGATCGATGAAAGATTTTCATTTTGGAAAAAAATTGTACAGTCAGTCAAGATCCACCCAGAGTTGTATCGCTACATGATGATGTACAACACTTGTAAAAACAATTTAAAATACCCGGTACAACAGTACCCCCATTAAGACAAACTGCTAATCATGGATAGATCAAATCACGAAAAAACAATAGTTTTCATAGAACACCTTTAAAATTGTTTGCCTTGTTAGATTTTTTCTCTTGCTATTAACTACCATTACCAGTAAGATTTTGACGTTCATCAGAAGTTGATAATAAAGATGATGTAGAGACAATAAACTCACACAAGAGTCAAGATTTAATTATTGGAGAAATTCTCAAGTAATTGCGTTTTCATCGATACTTTATACAACAAAATGTCATCTTGGCTACTATCCAAGGCAATGGAAATTTGCAGAAATTGTTATGATTGTGAAACTTGGAAAGCGACCAACAGAAACTGCTTATAAAAGACCTATAAGCCAGGTACCAATGTTTTCCAAAAAAAATTGAGCATCTTCTGCAAAATAGATTAAATATTATATCATTTAATGATCTAATACTAAATCAATAATTTGGCTTTAGGGAAAACGTAATAGAAATTCATTAAGCCGTAGAATGTTAAATTTATTCAAGGAGAGTCTAGAACACAAGAACATTTGTACTGTACATTGGCACCAAGGATTGCTATACAAACTAAAAGAAAAGTGAGCAGTCAGTTTTACCTACTTCTAAAATCTTAATATCTCTGCTGATATTTTGAGCATAAAATAATTAAAGAAACTGGTGTTTGACTGATAACTAAAGCAAACCACTATAAGGTCTAGAAGAAAGAACAGATACATTTAATAGATATGTTGTTAACACCATTAACGACACGGAATGCCAAACAGAACCCACAGTTACGATGGAAAAAGTCACATCTACTGTAAGAAAAATCGAAGATAGTAAAGCTGTAGGATCTGACAAGTTTATACAGAATTCTCAAAACTTATGAGAGACAAGGAATAAAATGATTAACAACTATATTTAACAAAATAAATCTAAACTACAACACAACAATTTATTCAACAAAATTTAGCTAATATAACTGGTACATAAATATTCTTCGCTCGTGTCGGGAAGAGATTGAGTGTGGTTCTTTCAAAATTCATATACAATCTGTTTGTATTATCTTTATCTCCGTTCTGCTATGTCTTCTCCGTTCTGCTTTACGGCATGGAAGCCTGGACACTGAAAAAGATAAACATCAAAAACATTGAGGCATTCGAGATGTGGTGTTACAGAAGAATGTGGAAAATACCATGGACAGAAAGAGTAACAAATCAAGATGTTCTGCTGAAGATGGGAAAGGAATGCGAAGTCATACAAATGAAAAAACTGGAATATCTGGGCCACATAATGAGAGGAGAAAAGTACTCTCTGCTTAGACTCATAATCCAAGGAAAAATCTCGGGAAAGAGAAATGTGGGACGTAGGAGGATTTCCTGGTTGCGAAATTTAAGGGAGTGGTGTGGGTGCAGTTCAATACAGTTGTTCAGAGCTGCAGCCAATAAAGTAAAGATTGCTGTAATGGTAGCCAACCTCCGATAGGAGACGGTACTCCAAGAAGAAGAAGGATGCCATCCGTTATTTATCCTCGTAAGAAAACGAGCTCAGATAAAGAAATAAAATGAAAAAATTTAAAACAAAGCTAACCTTTATTGTTTTATAACGAACAAAAAGTTATTCTGGTTTCAGAACACATACCATAAATCCATGCTATTTAGATAACCTCGGACCAATAAAAATAGTTCTGGCAACTATTAGTGCTTCCGTAACGGTCTCGTGAAGAGACCACTCAAACAAAATTTTGTACTCTATGCTGGACGTTCAAAGAGAGAAAGGAAAGATGAATTGTAGGAAGGTTACCAGCGGTCGGTAACCATCGATTTGAGGCCAAAATCGGAACTACTATGAACTGCAGTTGGATTCTTGAGGTAATTTTGATGCTTCCGTATTCGGCGGATAGGTGGCGTGAGCAACATTAATTTGAATATTTACTAGAAATTAGAATAATAAATTTTTGAAACTTTTGAGACGGTTACACCTTTTTAAAAACAGTACAATATATAAAAAAACGCGAAGAGCAAGTATTATGGACACAATTTATATTCCTCGAAACTTTAGACATACGGGAGGCTTTACTCGCTAAGCAAATTTAATTATTTAGAGATGCAACTGCGACAAAAGTTGTTTTGGCCAGGACGGGAAGGCATTTAATAGAATAAAACATGATAAGCTCACTGCAATGCTGAAAGAAGCAGGCTTAGATGATAGAGATTTAAGAATCAACTATGTATGTATAACAGCGTTAACAGGCAGGCCCATTACTGGATGGATAATTTCCATCGTTTTCTGTTCTTAGCTATCAGCTTCCAATCTCTGATTCCCATCTCTCTAACATCTTCCATCACTACATCTCTCCATTTCTTTTTCGATCTTCCTCTCTTTTTTTTGCTCTCGGGTACTCTCCAAGCAATATGAGCCATTCTAGTCTACGTTTTTTCACCACTTTTGTTATTGTAGGGTTAGCATACAAATGGTGCACTTCTGCATTAGTTCGTCTTCTCCATTCTCCCTCTACTACTTTTCCACCAAACATTCTGTGAAGTATCCTTCCACATGCTTCCAATGTGTTCTGTATTGTTTTGTTCACAGTCCATGTGCCACAGTCGGCAGCGTATAGCATTGTGGGTCTAATTATAGTTTTGTATACTCTTATTTTTCTATTACGAGATATATCTTTAGCCTTAATTATTTTACTCATGGCTCCAGCACACCTGTTGCTCTTGGCCAGTCTCAGGTTGATTTCAGTTTCTTCCTTACATGTCTGATCAATAAGAGTACCTAAGTACATATATTCATCTACCTTCTCGAATTCTACATCTGATCCATTATCCACCTCCAATTTAAAGGATCCCCTGGTGTTTATTTCTTTCTTGCTCGAGATCTCCATGTACTTCGATTTATTAATATTAACTTTCAGTCCCATTTTAGAGCTTTCCCGAATCAGTCTTTTTGCTATATTTGATAGTTCTTTTCCATTTCTTGCAATGAGAACCACATCATCAGCGGATGCTAAGCATTGGTGCTCCTTTTATAAAATAGTTCCGGACCTATTTATCTCACTAACTCTTACAATTTTTTCTAGAACTATATTGAATAGCAATGTAGACAACGGGTCTCCTTGGTGAACACCTTTTTTAACTTCGAATTCTTCTGAGACTGGACCGTTGCATCTCACAGCACAAATGGTTTGGCTAATTGTCATTTTTAGCAATCTTACTATTTTTTTCTGGCACTTGGAATTCTTTTAGCGTTTCTATTAATTTGTTTCTGTCTATTGTATCGTAGGCGGCTTTGTAATCAATGAAAAGTACTTGTGCTGAAATATTGTATTCATAGCAATTGATCAGGATAAGAATCATCTATAATATCTGTTATAATCAAACTGTCAACATTAAAGTGGATGATCGGTTGACAGATGCTATCTCGATAGATGCTGTGAGGAGGAGACAAGGATGCACGCTGTCCCCATTGATATAATCTGAACATATCTTGGCACAAACCCTGGAAAAAGCAGAAGGCATATAAGTCAACAAAGTGCTTCTAAATAACATTATATAACGACGCAGTAGTTTTTGCAGATAGTTTGGAGGGCTTACAAAGAATAATGCCTCGAATATCAGGTATTAGTCAATAGTATGGACTGGATCTTAATATAAAGAAAACAAAGTCTCCATACTCAGATGATATCTTTTTGTAACTTGTTTTACGGAGTAAAAAATTTGACGCTTTCTAACACTTCTTTAAAAAAATTTGAAGCCTTCGACATGTGGTACTTCAGGCACATCTCAAAACTTTCATGGGTGGAAAGGGTTAGTTATGTTTAGGTTATACGTAGAATGGGAAATGTGAGATCGTTTATACAATCAAAGAGTCCACATTAAAGTATCTGATCCATGTTATGAGAAATGAGCTGAGATATGTTTTGTTTTAACTCGTTCTTCAAGGCAACGTGTATGGAGACCAGGAAGAAGAAGAATTTCTTGGTTCCAAAACCTGAGAAAATTATTTCACTCATCTGCAACCGGACTATTCCGAATAGATGCCAGCAAAGTAAGGAGCCATGTCAATCCAAATCTTCCGGAACGGATAGGCACCGCAGGAATAGAAGAAAATATTTAAACATTAAAATGGATAAAGATCGTCGAAGATATTATCACATAAAGGCTGGCGTATCCAAACATAGTGTCTTGAGACCTTTACTGTAGTTAAAGCATCACCAGCATCTAACAGTTGCCTCAGAAACGCTACAAACACATCTTAATACGATACAAAACTTTCTACAAAAAGTGGAAAATAAAGTTAAAACCGACAAGCAATACCAACAAAAAAAGAATTATCTTGATCAGGAGTTAATATAAAAAGTACACATTATATACAAAACAAGACCTATAATTAAAAACCAGACAAATTAATTGGCTTATTGGTAAAAGATCACAACTATCACATAATGCTATGTTAAAATAGAAAACAAATACAAAACTTAGTATACTTATTTGTTTAATTAACATATTAAAGTACCATCCTAGTTGAAATCAGCCTACTCAGATTTATATAAATCATTTTGCAGGACTCCTTTTCTATGAAACATCTTAAACACATTTTGAAAGTGAAAGAGAATGTTGAAGAACAAATGTAACCGCACCACTGTTAATGGAATTTGGAAAAGAAATTCTCCGACTTGGCAATAAAACCAATTACAGAAACTGGTATGCCATGAACTGAGAAGTCCTGAACAATATCTGTCGTTGCAAAAATGCTAAAACACCATTCATCATTTTTTTATTTTCCCGCATGTCGAGAGATGTATCAAAGATTACCGTTTTAGTGTTAGTTCCCAAGAACATTATTTTTTAACCTTGCCGATACTACCCTAGATATATAGTTGGTAGTATACAAGGAGAGAATAAGTTAGTGTATGGAAGCATTAAAAACAATGTAAGTGCGTTTAAAAATTACAAACACGGGTAGGTTAAGTTAGAATTTTCAATATAAACAAACTTTCCACTCTCGAAATATATTTTAGAAAAACAAACACTTAATTCACTAAAAATCGAATTGGTCATCAAAATTTACATTAAACTACAGTGTTTATTGAACAAGGTTCTTCATTTTAAACTAAACACAAACCAACTCTTCACAGATTTCCATAAAAAAATATTACAAAAACCACTGGAGTCTAATCAGTTTTATCACTAGTTTAGGATATTGTTTAAAGTATTACTTTGACAGATATAAGTCATACGACTTTGAGGGGTAGAATCTAAAATAAAGTCCAGAAAAGAAGCTAAAGATACTCTAATATGCTGGGTATATTTTAAACGATATAACCAGGAATAAAAGGTGGACCAAGTTAATTAGAATGTGCAGCGATCTTTGGATAAGTAGGTACCTTCTTCTTCTTGGCTGGCTTCACAACTTGGGGTGAGTTTTCGTCGCATCCACTATAGCCCTCTATCTTCTACGATCTTGCTCTTCCATTTCCTATTGTTGTACCCCAATTCTAGACAAATCGGCTGCAAGTACCTTGCTATCGGAATTTATAGGACCTAGTCTGGAAGTAGTTTTTTTTGACGTTTGGTCGACAACTTCGGAAGACATTCACAGCCGATGTTAGAACGGAGATGGACTAGACCTCAACTGATAACAGATGAAACCTCAGAAACAAACAATTCCAGACCAGACCAAGCATTAAATTTCGATAAAAATTTACTTTTACAAAATAATAATGAGCGTTTTATATGGAGTAATTCAAGTAAATTCAAGTAAATAAAACGCAATATGCATTTAACTTCTGAGATAGTTTAAGTCTTAAAGAATCCTATTAAATTTGCTAAATGTGTCTAGCGTCATTAATAAAGCAAGTTCGATAGTTTAAATATTTAGCCTCAGGGATAAATAAATTAAATAACTTTTAAACTATTTGACCGATCGGGGGAAAATTTCGCACAAATTTAAAAGACGGTAATTCTTCGATGTTCAAATGTATTAATAACATTTTATTTTGTTAATCAAAAAATTAATAAAATTTATAAATTAGTGTAAAAAAACCGCAAGGTAAAAATAGGAGTACTTTTTCATCTATTCGTCATCTAATAACCCCCCACCTATGTTTTAAAAGCTTCAGATATCTGCGAACAATTTTGCCGTGAAATCCATGATTTTTGCATAACCAGACTGGGCTAATTGTTTATATATTGTATATAAGTAAAAAGTGACGATTTCTTTATTACACATTGTTATCACCAAATTTATAAAAAGGAATTGTTAGATATCTATATTAAACAATGTTACGAAATATGCTTTTCATTTGCTAATTTCTCAGGTCTAAAGCTCAAATTATAGTTTCTGCACTTTATTTTTATTTAATTTATAGCAAACCAACACGGAACACAAGTGCACTTGCTACTTAAACTTATTTCAGACAGAAAATAGTGTCAATATAAATCAAATAGCTAATTAAATATTTAATTGCTCCTTGAAATCCTTCATACATATTTAAAAACAAACCAAATCTCTTACAAATATTTCAGTAATAAATAATTAAATTTAATATATATATTTGCCCAAGTACATCGATGCATCATTTAATTATTTTAACAATATAAAGTATGTATTCAACCACCTTGTAGAGTTATTGATATTTTTCAATCAACATAACTTATTTTTAAAAATTAATCAATAACAAACAAAAACCTAGAAACATGCTAATGTCTAAATTATACAAAATACAGTTGACTCGTACTACTAGTAAACAATGAATCGGCCTTCGAAGTTAACCTTGCGGTACCCATATCATGAACGAATTAATAAATGTCTAAAGATAATGTCAATAAAAAGTATTCCAGTGCGGTACCATGCGAGGTTTTTTAACGGTTTAATTTAAACGAATATATAAAAGAATAATATATATTTTGAAAAGGTGTAAAAATATGAATATAAATAAATATGTTATGCTTGTCTAAATATTTTTTAACAGTACTGATTGCATCACATGGGTTTCCTTGATTTCATAGGTCGTAGTCCCTTTTATTTTGTCCAATTTTGTTCTATTTTTTCAATTCTATTTAATTTATCTCCTTTTCATTGCATGTGTATGATCTCACAATAAAAAAATCTAATGGCACTGCTCTTTATTTTAAGCTGGATTAGAGTTTTTTTTGGTCTTCAAAATATATGAGCAAACCCCCCCTCTATTATCTTTTAAAAAGTAGTTCATAGAACATACAAATTAGCTTTTACCCCGAATTCTTTATGAATGAAAAATCATCTTAATATAATAGTAATTTTAACCTTTGGACGTGTTGACAACTTCACATACCTTGGGTCGCTATTGACTGCTTCCAATAAAACAAGCGAAGAAATCAAAAGACGAATAAATCTTACAAATAGGGCATACTATGGACTCCATAGTATAGCATAGCTCCATAGCATTTCCACTCAAGAAACATTCAAAGAAGAACTAAAATTATTATATACAAAACATTGCTGAGGCCGGTCCTCACATATGGAGCAGAAACATGGACTCTAACGCAGAAAGATGAAAGACTTTTAGGATATTTGAGCGTAAAATACTCCGCAAAATATTTGGAGCTATAAACGACCAAGAGCAGTGGCGCAGAAGATATAATTTTGAATTGTATCAGCTCTTTGATGAGCCAGATGTCATAACGTTCATTAAAACACAGCGACTTAGATGGGCTGGACACATAATACGAATGCCAGAAAATACGATTGCTAAAAAGCTAACCACAGGAACACTTGTAGGAAGAAGAAGCAAAGGCCGACTGCGAATTAGGTGGTTAGATGGAGTTGAAACCGACTTACGGATATTAAAAATCAGAAGATGGCAACATGTGGCCAGAAACCGAACAGAATGGCGACGAATCTTAGAGCAGGCCAAGATCCACAGAGGATTGTCGAGCCAAAGATGATGATGATAATAGTAATTTAATAGCAATAATGTCTACTGGAATTTTTGTTATACAAAACCTTATCGGTGCATTTTTCGCAGCGAAAAGTCGAAAAAATAGCTAAAATCAACCATTTTTTTTGAAAATTCGTAACTTGGGAAGTGTGCAGCATATTGCTTGCAGAAGGCATTCGCTCGCGCCAGGAGCTTTTGTAGTACCGACACTTTTGCAATAATTTCATCAATTTTAACTGAATTATTAACTCATAAAGATGTATGTTGCACACTTCTCGTTTGCTTCAATCCCTGACTCCTCCGCTCCTTATTGCTCCGCTTTAGAGCAATATTCGGGGCTGCTTTTTCTTAGATTTGTCAGAGAACAACCCAACACAGAGAAGCGACAGTTCTTTGAAGTTACGTGGCCAAGCCGCCAATGACAGCTAACAACCAGAAAATTAATAGTCAGTGGGCATATCGCACAATATAAATTCTTCGAGCGTAGGCGCAAAATTTCGGGCCAATGTTTTTTAAATGCATTCATTTTTTCCGAATCCTGAAAAAACTAATAAGTATTTTTGAAAAATTTAAACGCAGAGTGAAAGACTACATTATTACTGAGGGCCGAAAGTCCCTGAAAACTTCTATAATGTTTATTCTATAATGTATATGAAAATATTGAAGGTACTGCGTCATGCGCCAATGTTTTTCTTCTATTTCCTTTTACAATAACATTATCTTCAAAATGCAGTTCACAAATCCTATAATTATTATAAAGTGAATCCATTTTGAATAACAAATCTTCTCGTCTGCAAGCTTCTATCCACACTTTGGCACTACAAATTTTTAACAGAACAAATTTTAAACAAAGAACTTTTTCTGTATTTATAAATAATACTTTATTACTTACAATTATAAGAGTATAAGCACTGTTATTCTTTGGTATTAGTATATTCTAAGTATATTGTAAGTAATGAAATATTTAACTTTTGTCAATATCTAATCTTAATAAATTTTCAGTTTTCTCCTGATGAAGTCACAAAAGTGTCACTAAATATTGAGATATACAACAAATAAAGTTTTAATATTTTTTATTTGTAATTCCCATTTAAAACTCCTAAATATTTTATGTATTTCGATCCATATATTTGATCTTTTTTATTTATATTCAACGAATTAAAAATTGGCAGACAACTTTTGTATATAGCAAAAAGTAGATGAGTACCTATTTAGTTTTTTCATAATTTAATGTAAGTTTGTTTATTTGCAACCATGTTTTTGCAATTTTGAAGTCTTGTTCTGTTGGAATTTTAAGATTTTCCCAATTATCGGTCTAATTATGTTTCCAACAATTTTTAGTTTGAGCATTTTAGTAATTTCTTTGTTTCGTTTAAGAGCGTAGACGCAAAATTTCAGGCCAATGCTTTTTAACATTTTTTTGGAATCCTGAGAAAACTAACAAATATTTTTGTAAAATTTAAACACAGAATGAAAGATTACATTATTACCGAGGGCCGAAAGTCCCTTAGAATAAACAAAAAGTTTTTTTGAATGAGATATTTGAAATTAAAAATCACACTAAATTTTCTCTTTTTTTTTTCACCCCTGTAACTTATTAAAATAAACATTATAAAAGTTTTCGGGGACTTTTGGCCCTCAGTAATAATGTGATCTTTCATTCTGCGTTTAAATTTTTCAAAAATACTTATTAGTTTTTTCAGGATTCGAAAAAAATGAATACATTTAAAAAACATTTGCCCCAAATTTTGCGCCTACGCTCTTAAATAAAATATTCCCGTGTATAAAACCCTCTATATATTTTTATTTCTTAAAAATACTATATTCGTATTGTTGTCTTCGAGCGCGCCGACATTTGGCCACCATCTGTTGATTTTATGACCTGAGCCTTCGGAGACTTGCGTCTTTCAATAAAAGAAATAGCACTGTCACCAAATTTAATGTTTTCAGTTTGAACTAGGTATCCCTTGGCAGACCAAAGTTTATTTTTTTATAGCTCGGACACACACGTCGGCGTCGGCTTACTGTTCGAAAGTCAAACCAATACTATTATGTAATTAGTAATAACTAATAATAATTACAAAGCAATAGTAATTACCTGTTATTATTCTTAGGAAATCTAAATAAACTTATTCCTTTTCCTGTCACAGATGAACATCCGCGAATCGCACAAATATATCCAGCCATTTTAAATATAAATTAAACTTTTAACTATAAACTATAACTATAAACTTATATATTTAACTATAAACTATAACTATAACCTTTTAACTATAAATAAATTATATAAATGGTCAAATGCACTTGTTGTGTCGAGTATTTACCATAGATGCCTACGGACTATCGAAAACAACCAGAATTAAAGAATAAGCACGTGTTTTTGACAGTAATACAACCAGAATCGGGCATGCGTATACAAAAATGGTACACGCTTTTGGACCGCTATGTCGCTTCTATGTGTTCGGTTTTTCTATGGATTTGTCGTCATAAATGAAAGTCGATGATATACAAGCTGTGGAATAAATTTTGAATTTTAATCATTCGTTTTCTAATTTAAAATGATGCTGAGCCACACAAAACATCATGGCAAAATATTCAAACTAAAATTTTGAAATAAAAAAACTATTCGTCCTACAGCGTTCATCTTCGAATGTTTAAACAACATGTTATAAATAAAAATCATCCAGAGAATTAGCTTTCCAACTGTAAAAGGGCCCAAGTTATAAATTTTTCAAAAAATGCGGTCAATTTTAGCGGTTTTCTTAATTTTATCTAAGAAAAATGCACCAATTAGGTTTTATATAAAACCACATTATTATTTATCAGGTTTTTGATTATCTACAAAAGTACCATTAATAGTTCTGCGATCAAATTGCTATTACATTAAGATTTTTCAATCTAAACGAAAAAAAAAAAAAGAAAAATCAAGATATTTTTATTTTTTCATCTAGAATTCGGAGAAAAGCTAGTTTGTTACTGATTCTGGTTTTTTATGTTCTAAGAACCACTTTTCAAGATAGTAAAGGTGGTTTGGTGTTAAATTTTGAAGGCTAAAACACGTTAATTTTGCCCTATATAAGTCGCCGAATATCGGGCACTTTGGGAATGTAATTATTACTACTATACGTTATAGCTGTAACTATTAATACACCCTATCGGGTGTAAAAATGGGAATCCAGCAGAAAACATAGAACGCCGAAGAATAAAATGATTTTAGACCTAGGAGCTAGAATATTCTACGTAGATAGCATTACATTAATAGAATTACCTTTGATATTTATCTACCTTAAAAGCAAATATTAGTCGATAGTTTTCATAAATGTAGTAAAAACCTCTATAAAGAAACAAAGAGTACAGTAATAGTACAAACCAAAAAGTATTAAAAAACTTTTTATCAATAAAGGATTACGACGTGGTTTTTCATCCAACAGTGGGAGTAGAAATGCGTGAAAAATATATATGTATAGTCTATTTTTTTGCCGAAAATAAAGTTATTTTATTGGAAGATGACAGAAAAGTCTAGAATAACTTATTTTAAATATAAATACAAGTAGTTAGGCTGGCCTTTAGATGGGAAGTCGAACCGAGGTCCAAAAGTATTGGAACACATCAATACTGATTTTCCAATATTTAATTTATAACATGCATAAATTTAAAAATTTGTTCAATTTTGAATTTGCTGCCGGTTGAATATTTAAAAAAATGATATATTTACAATTATTGCCTAAATAAATAAAAATGACGCATCCAAAATAAAAGCAATGGTTATGAATTATTGGAGAAGATGTTGCCAACTCACTAGAAGAGATAGAGTAAGGAATACTGAAATCAGAGAGCGTATGGGCATAGACATTGACGTCCTGGAAACTATAGAATGCAAAAGGCTGAAATGGTATGGCCATGTAGAAAGGATGAATGATCAACGATGGCCAAAGAGAATGTTACAGTAGATCCCCACCAACCGCAGGAAAAAGGGAAAACCAAGAAGATCGGGGAGACAAGAAGTAAAAGATGCAATGGAAGATAGGGGTCTACAAGTAGATGACTGGAACGATCGCAAGCGTTGGAAGCTAGGTTGCGAGAAACGGCGGCAGCTGTAATAAACTCGTTATATAATAATACATATACAAGTAGTTAGGCTGGCCTTTAGATGAGAAGTCGAACCGAGGTCCAAAAGTATTGGAACACAGCAATACTGATTTTCCAATATTTGATTTATAACATGCATAAATTTAAAAATTTGTTCAATTTTAAATTTGCTGGCGGTTGAATATTAAAAAATGATATATTTACAATTGTCTCGATAGCTCAGCGGACTGGAAGACGAAGTAAGTGGTTTGTTAGGTTCATAGTTCGAGCCAAACCCTAGGAAGATATATTTCCAACGCAGCTGTTTACTCCAACTCCAAAATGAATTTGCAGTTTGGAATTAAAATTCTCTAATGAATCGAGTCAGCTAATAGAAGAGCAATATGGTGAAAGATAAAATAATATGGTTCGGTGAAGCTTATCGATTGATTTGTACCAGAACAAGGGCGGATCCAGAGAGGGGGCCATGCCCCCCGAGAATTTTAAAAAATGTAAATTTAAATATTTGCAATTCAAACGTTTATAGTTTTCTCTAAATTTAAGATACATACACAATAACAACATTCGTGAAGACTTTGTCAAGTTCATTGATACTTATGAGAACATAAAAATAGTTAGTGAAAATCAAGAAAGAGAAGAACAACGTCTGATAGGAGAAGCCTTGGGAAAAATAGTAATAAAATTGGAAATAGGTAAAAGAAAAAAATTAGACTTACTCACAATCAATTTAATTTTACTACCCAAAACGACCGGTTTCGCTTTCTAAAATTTGCAAAGCATCTTCAGGTCAAGCGGTACAAAGTAAATTAAATGCTGAAATTATAAAAAACTCATATTAGGGTGCTGTCTTATAAAGATATAGATAAAAAATTATAGTAATTATGACAATATTACATGTCTGTGTTTATTAATATGCAAATATTGATTTAGCAGACAAAGTAACAACCCACAAATTGGTAAGAGATAATCTATTGAATTGTAATAAATTAGAAATAAACAAAATACTACTTACATTCCGGTACAAGAATTTTTATATAATGATTGGTGATACATAGTTCAAACTATCCTGTATTGCTGATAATGGGTGATCTTCGGTCAATGTTGTAACTGTCTGACAATTAACGAGGAAGTTTCTTTTCTAAGAAATTTTATTTCTAATTTATTACAATTCATTAGATCATCTCTCACCAATTTGTGGGTTGTTACTTTGTCTGCTAAATCAATTTTATGCATATTAATAAACACAGACATGTAATATTGGCATAATTACTATAACTTTTTTGATCTATATCTTTATAAGACAGCATCCTAATATGGGCTTTTTATAATTTCAGCATTTAATTTACTTTGTACCGCTTGACCTGAAGATGCTTTGCAAATTTAAGAAAGCGAAACCGTAGTAAAATTAAATTGATTGTGAGTAAGTCTAATTTATTTCTTTTACCTATTTGAAATGGACTCACACAAGCAGCACATTCATGATTTGAGTAATAAAATTGTTGAAAGAACTGCACTTGGATTCGAAGAAATGTTTAGGAATCGGTACTGACAGTTGAAGCATAATGAGCTCTGAAGCAATCGTTGTAGTAACAGAAATAAAATAGCTCGCAACAAGTTCAGTTAGACGTCCTTGCCTAAATAATATTTTAAACAACTCCCTTTCAACTTCTATTAATGTATAGTCCATCACAAACATAATGAGAACAATGAAGTAAGTAATATCATTTTTTAATATGTCAGTCAAGAAAAATGAAGTTTTAAAACTAAAACTCGGACAAAATTTAACAAGTTTATGCGAAACAAGATGGGTTGAGCGCCATCAAAGCGTAATCCAGTTAAGATCTGGCATTTTACATATAATTGAAGCACTAACATGCTTCACTGTCACTGATTGACATACTAAAATTAATATTGCCACTAAGTCGACCTCTACAAACAAAATCTCTTGATGCTAACCTGGTGACTAAGGCTGTTTTTAATGCCATATCGACTTTGAAAGATAGAAGATGTAACTGCAAAGAAAGTTTTAGTAAGAATGCATTCTTTGTCCTTGTTTTGGTATTAAAGTATTAATTTTATTTTTTATATCGAGATAGTCCTGGACAAAGAGCGGGATGGCTCGTCCCGCGCATATCAATAAACGATCAATATTATTCGCCTTTTTTTATACTATTTTAATTTTATAAACTAAACTACGTTTCTTTCTTTGCTTACTTGTTGGACTTTATGGGGTTTTAGGTTAAAATTTGCTGATGTTTCGTTGCTAGACAAATAAAAATACTTTATTAACGATAAGTTTTAAATGTCTTTATGGCACTTAAAAGTAATTTTTGAAAGAAATTACAAAAATTTCCGCTAGACCCCTAAAAAAAGTTGGTGCACCCCTCTCTTACCCCCATAAATCGGTCCTGGAACCGCCTTTGACTGTGGTCCTAAAGTTTTGGGAAAAATTTCAAAAGCATATAACTCTGACCACAATAATCTTATATTTTTATTAAATTATTCAACAATTTAACTTTATCCTTATTATAAATCAAAATTCAAATGACAGACAAGGGACCATTATTTTCGATTTGCCTAATAATTCCCCTGACACGTTGCATCATCCTTTGGACGACCTCGGCGTCAATTTCTCTAATTTTTGGATATATGCGGCGTCTTAACTGTTCCTGATTTTGTGCTTCCCATCCGTTATTATAGACTTTCCGACTTAATATTGCCCAGAACTCTTGGACCCTTGAACAATTGGACGAGTCTGAGGTAGGTTGGGGGGATTGTCTGCTTTCGGTACAAAGGTAATGTTGTTAGTTTCGTACCAGTCCCTTGTGATCCTGCGTAATGGCATGAAGCAAGATCTGGCCAAAAGACTATAATTCCCTCTAATTGATCCTCTGTGTATTTTGGAGCTTTCCTTCTTTTCCGGTAGATAATATTGTTACTCGATAGGGTCCTGTATACTGTAGTCTTTCCAACATGAAATCTTCTGGCCAGTTTTCGCTGTGAGACCCCAATTCTGTTCTTAGCTGCTTCAATCAGTCTTGCCTCTCTTATATGGTTCAAAATCCGCGGTCGGCCACTTTTACGCAAGTTAACACATGGTATCCCTTCTTCACATTCTCTGATTGTGAGATAAATTGTCGATTTGCCTATGTTTTGATCTCGATAAATATTAACAATATCTCGTTTCGACATTCGCCCAACCATATTATAAACACCTTGATGAATATCAATTTTATAAGACATTTTGCAGAGCACAAACCAAAATATTCTGCTTTGTTTATTAAATGTCAATAACTGATGACATTTCAATTCCATGGCCTTCTTTGTTAAATGCATTTTGCTTCTCAATTACCAGGTGAAATTTTTCCCAAAACTTTAGGACCATACGTTACATAAATTTAACGACAATGGTAATGTTCTATAATTTCTACATTTTTTGGATCAGTGGGATATTTTGCAAGTACTTTTCTTAAAATAAATATTTTTTAAAGTCATTTACTATATACGTCCTGCTCTACAATCATGAGGCAACATCCTGAACTTAAAAGATTGTTTTGTTAATTCAACCCGATCTGCATGAGGATGCTCTGACCCTTCGTATTCCAACACTTTAATAATAATCTCTCAATTACTAATAACAGTTAAAACACTACCTGTACAAAACCAAGAACACTTTTCTAAATGGTGATTAATGTTTGTTACAAAGTAGTCAGCAAATTATATACTTCGTTATATTTTACTCTAGTTGAAAGGAGGCTTAAATATGTATTATTATCCTAAAAGTAGTGCTTATGTAAAAAAATATTTATGTATACACTCTACAGTTTTTAATTATAGTTCATTCCACCAGAAGTTAAGGATAACGGTAAATTTTAGCAACGTAAATACCAATTGGTTAGGCCACAAACAATCTTAACTTATTTAACAATAAAACACTGAAAACTTTGTTTTCAAAACTTCCACAAAATTTATTTTAAATTCTTATCACTACAGCAGTTTCGGCTGAGTTGGCCTTTCTCAAGTGATCTGTTTTGGCATGGGTTTACACTTTATAGTCGCTAATGAAATAGGTTGAGGAGGGGAGGAACTGTTTGTCTCAAGCTGGTCATTCAGAATTATATCTGTGTTTTTTATTTGTTGATTTCCATAGATTCTAACAAAGATAGCTTAAGGCCTTTATTTTGAATGTGGAGAATTTTAAATTCGTCATTAAAAGAATGATTATGATCTAGAAGGTGAAGTGCGTAGGTAGAATCTGTTTTTCTATTATTGAAAGCCCCTTTTATGTTCGGTTGCTATTCGTTTATTAAAATTTCTACCTGTTTGACCAATTGTAAGTTTTTGGGGCAGTCGCCACATTTAAGTTTGTACACACCACTGTGTAAGTGTTTTTTTATGTTGGCTTTTGTTGTTTTTATTATATATTTGCCTAGGTTGTTATTTGTTCTGAAAGCTGGTGTTATTCCTTTCTTTTTTATGTGTTTGGCTATTTTTGTTGATATTTTGCCTGTATATGTAATCGAGCAGAAGGTACTGGGTTTTTTAAAACTGTTTGAATATGGGGATGTTTTGAAATCTTTGTCTCTAGATGATCCATAAAAATATCTGATAGCAATGGGCTTAGAGGATTGCCCATTATAAGTCCTGCACTGTTATTTGTATATAATTCATTATTAAATTCAAAGTAGTCCTGGTTTATGCAAACTTAAAGAAGATGTAAAATTTCAGATGTAATGATGGATTTGTACTATTTTGGTCTAAAAGGTTTTTTACTAGAATAAAAGTTTCTGTAGAAGGGATACTAGGAAAAAGATTTTTTACGTCAAATGAAATTAAATCTGGAGGTTGTAAGGTAACTGAAAATGTTGTATTTTATTGACTAGTTCTATTGTATTTTTTATGGTAAATTTAGGTAAAAAATACAATAGAACTAGTCAATAAAATACAACATTTTCAGTTACCTTACAACTCCAGATTAATTTCATTTGACGTAAAAAATCTTTTTCCTAGTATCCCTCCTACAGAAACTTTATTCTAGTAAAAAACCTTTTAGACCAAAATAGTACAAATCCAATCATTACATCTGAAATTTTACATCTTCTTGAAGTTTGCATAAAACCAGGACTACTTTGAATTTAATAATGAATTATATACAAATAACAGTGCAGGACTTATAATGGGCAATCCTCTAAGCCCATTGCTATCAGATATCTTTATGGATCCATCTAGAGACAAAGATTTCAAAACATCCCATATTCAAACAGTTTTATATTGGTGGAGATACGTAGACGACGTACTGGTATGTTTCACAGGAACTAACAGGCAACTCGACCAATTTTTATCGTATAGTAATTCTCTTCATAGTCATATTGAATTTACAATAGAAACAGAACAAAATCAATCCATAAATTTTTTAGATTTAAAAATTACCAAACTTAAAAACAAACATGACTTCTCCATATTTCATAAACCCTACCCAGTACTGACACGACTATTCACAATTCATCATCCCATCCCACACAACATAAACTGGCAGCCTATCATAGTATGTTATATAGATTAACAGCAATTCCTATATCAAAATACAATTTTGAGACAGAATTAAATATCATTAAGCAAATAGCAGTAAACAATGGATATAACGAACAAACAATTAATAAAATGTTTAATCAAAAACTACACAAGAAAGCCCTGAACTTAGTATTTCCACCACCAGAGGAAAAAACCCAGTACCTTCTGCTCGATTACATATACAGGCAAAATATCAACAAAAAGTAGCCAAACACATAAAAAAGAAAGGAATAACACCAGCTTTCAGAACAAATAACACCTAGGCAAATATATTAAAAACAACAAGAGCCAACATAAAAACCACTTACACAGTGGTGTGTACAAACTTAAATGTGGCGACTGCCCCAAAAACTTACAATGGTCAAACAGGGTAGAAATTTTAATAAACCAATAGAAAGAACATAAAAGGGCTTTCAATAATAGAATAAACAGATTCTAACATACGCACTTCACCTTCTAGACTCATAATCATTCTTTTAATGGCGAATTTAAAATTCTCTCACACATTCAAAATAAAGGCCCTTAAGCTATCTTTGTTAGAATCTATGGAAATCAACACTCTGAGATAGCGCGTAACAGTTCTCCCCCCCTCAACCTATTCCATTAGAGACTATAAAGTGTAAACCCATGCCAAAAACAGATCACTTGAGAAAGGCAATCAGCCGAAACAGCTGTAGTGATAAGAATTTAAATAAATTTTGTGGAAGTTTTGAAAACAAAGTTTTCAGTGTTTTATTGTTAAATAAAATGAATTTCCATCAAGTAACGGTCGAATCCATCATTATCTTAACTTATTCCTTTTATTTTATTCATATTCACAAATTATCTACAAAAAAACCAAATAGGTGGTCTAAAATAATTATTATCAAAAAGTTATGGATTATAAGATGAAATATTTAATTATTAAGTTTACCTGCAAATACAGAATACAAAAGTAAAATGTTGGAAAAAACAAAGCGCGATTTTCCAAACGAAAGCCATGTTAATGCGTAAGTCAGTACGTTAATTATAATATATGTCCGCTCTTCCAGATACAAATTGATCCACTACCAAGAGAATGACTGAACTTATTAAATGATATAAATTATATCGTTGTCCTCTTGATCTACAGACCAACATTATACTGTCAGACGTATATAAATTTAATTTTGATTTGTCAGAAAAGTGGCAATGTCTCCAATTCTAGAAGCCGTATTGACTTTGTTCCATCACCCAACGATACCTGCGTGCACCTTGCTCCACCGTCAATCGTGGGTGTGTAGCGCCCCTTTTTACTCTCAATATATAGATACATGTAACCGTCTTCTGATAGTTTGACTAGATATCACCCTTCCTGTAGCTTGCTTGAAGAAGCTAGTTATCCATGACGATGTGTTTGTCCTGTTTCTTCTTACATGAGGACTATGAAACGATCTTGAGATCGTCTTGAGCATAGGTTGTGTATCTTCTCCGTCCTCCGCCATATGTATATGCTGCAGATCCCGTCTCTTAATAGCGATCACATGACACATTTAGTCGAATAGCACTTTTCACTTGAGACAAACCTTCCTGTCATCTCAACGTACTAGCTGTTTAAGTTGTACAGTCTCTAATAGTCTTAAAGCATATTACTAAACTAATCTTATCTATATAACTAATCTCTACTCTTGAGATAG
>NW_027313546.1:0-21054 GCF_040954645.1 Diabrotica undecimpunctata | reverse complement strand
ACGCGCTATCTCAGAGTAACACACACAAGTCTGTTTTCAGTATCTATCATCGCTTCTCTAAATATAAATAGAGAGTATATATTGCAAAATTAAGGATAATTGGGATAACTCGATTAAACTGTTGAAAAAAACTGAAAATTAAACTATTTTTGGCCTGCAAAATTTAATAGCAAATCACCTTTTACTATCTTTTGAAAAGTGGTTTGTAGAACATAAAAAACAAAATTAATAAACAAATTAGCGAATAGAATTTTATAATGAAAACTCTAAAAAAAAATCCACAAGGAAAATAAATTCCTGCAGCTGGATGTACACCATGTATCACAAAAAAGAGGTTTAAATCTTTCTATGTAGGTATATTTAAAAAAACCCTTAAAAGGGCTACATCAAAAAAACAAACGTTTTCGGAATAATAATTCCATCATCAGGTTAAAAGCCTAAAATAAGTATAAAACCATTTAATTAAAGCAAACGTGATTGAAATTTTTGACTAAGGTTAAAAAGCAAAATGGTTATACTTACAGGTTAACATGCCTGAGCCACCAAAATATTAGGGTAAAACCCTCTACAAAAATTGAAGTTACCAAAAAAATGTACATGTTGTTGTTAAAAATGAATGATGTTTAATATTTTATTGGATTTAACGTCAGCCAACATATAACCATGCCTCACGTGAGTTCCAGCATCCGGAGGGTAAACCTCTTCAAACGGACTTCAGTTGGTAACTGATTGACAAGATACCTATGAAACGGTGTCGAAAAACATAATGTCAATGCACCATGGAACAGTGTTAGTTATACATAATAATGTCATAAATAGTTTAGCAGTAAGGTAAAACGTTATAAGAAAAATCAGAAAAAATGAGAAAAAAGACATTAAATGAACTTCCTTGTTTGTTGGACATATTTATTTGAGTGTAATTCAAAAAATCCATTGGTATAAATTATAATTCATTTTAACGTTTTTTTTAAAGCGATATTACAGCAAATAGAAATATGTAATGTATCTGCCATTTGCATATTATGCTGTTTTTATTCTAAGTTTGTCAAAGTGGTCATTTTATTTTAATAAATTTTTAGAACAAAACTGACACAAGAAGAATGTTATCTCTTATCATAAAAACTATGCTATCGTGCATTTCTAAATCGAGTATAACTATTAATAAGTTATTTGATTCGATAATCTACTTATTGGAATTTCGTTTAAAAATCAGTTGGGATCAAATCTGGTCAAAAAACAACACCTCTTCCAGCGCATATTATATTTACATCTTAAAGATATCTTTTATCATTTCAGAACGATTTACGAATTACCAAAGCGAATTAGGCAAAAAAAAGAAGATGCCAACTAGAATCATCCCGTAGAAAATGCCACGATTCGTTATCTAAAAACAGATCATTAAAAAACTTTTGTTCTCGGAACTATTTCACTTATTTCAACTAAATTCAATTTTCAGCTTAACGGTGGTCCCTTTGATAAATCCTCCTATTCAAAACTTCTCACACATTAACATACCGACGAATTCGAATTAGGGAACTGAGATACATGCGAGAAACGACGCGCAGTGGCGTACGCGAAATGATGTTCACGAGACTTAAAAAATATACTTGGGAAAAAAGTTTAAAAAATTTTGATAAATTCTAAGGGAAAACAACAACGTGAAATGTCTCCTTTTTTTTTTCCCACCTAACGTATCCACGTTCTTTTGCAGCACTTTGTCAAATTTATATTGAATATGATCTTGTTTGTGTCGTTTGATGATTTCATACAATTGCGGTTTTAACATTGACGTTACAAATGGTAAATTTTTTTCTGTCAACCAAGATATATCCATTTTTTTAGAGTTACTGGTGGGTGCTTAATTAATTTGTACATTATGATATGACGCAATTATCAGTAACAACAACAGATCCAACAGACAAATTGAGGATTAACTGTTCTTTCATCAATTTTTTCATAATTTTCTGAATCCATATCATGATGATAATCTCCTGTCTTAGCTCCTGACTTAAAAATCAAAAGGGCATTCTGTATGAAACCTATCTCCCCACCACATGTACGATAACCAACCTTCCTCCGTTTGAAAATGTTTTTGAACAATCCTTTGCCACTGTCATATGTCCAGCTATTTGGCGTGGTGTGTCCTGCATGTACATAGGTTTAATCAACATATACAATTGACTTACCTTCGCTTCTGTAATATTTAATTTTATCCAAATATTTAATGCGTAGAGCACGAATATCATTCCGTTCAATTAATAAACGTCGATTATATTTCGTTTTCTAGCCTTTAGATCACAAATCTTTCACAATTCTGTAGAGAGAAACTCACACTTCCAGTCCACCCGTACACCTCTTCAAGCCTTTTCTGCAAAAGCTTCAAAGATACACGACAACGTTCATCTCATGAAAACGATGAGTGGTATTTCTAATTAACTGTTTGTCATACTTCGTCAAGTCTGTCAGGGTTGCTTTCCTTTTAGCAAGTGTTGTAGCTGAAAATTTTAGTGTATTATTTGACGCGTGTGTTAACATACTCGCTTGTTGAATGATCCTTTTTTTCTCTACATAAAGATACTCCATTAGCTTCACTAACACGTTGTTTTAATACTGGTTTGATTATCTTTAAATATATTTAAATACATTGTAAACTATTCCTTTGGATTCTGGTGTCAATCTGATCTGTTTACTCGTACAATATTTAACCATCTCAATTCTACAAAAATAGTTCTAAATACCTGGGGTAGCACCTTTCTTGTTGAGACTCGAGAACATAATGAGACTAAATTACGAACTCGTTTAAAATCCAATGACAAAAAATTCTCGGAAATAATTCTTATCAGTTCTTTATATGTCCTTAACGAGTCGTTAAGGAGTCATTAATAATGACGTTTTAATTACGGTTTTAAGGTTACTGATACTAAAATGAGAAATTAACTTTTACCCACACTTTATAGAGTATCAATTATTAAAGATAATATTATAACAAACAAAAAAGTTTGGTATCTATAAAAACAATCTGTGTACAATCAAACTCCATTTATTATTTTAGGTGATTATTAATTTTGTAATTAGTGCGATTTCAAATAATTTAATTTGTAATTTGCAACGCCATTGCATGGGCCTGATAATAGATATTCTATAGTCTGCACGATTAACTATTTCGTGGAAGGGCTCGCCACTCGATTTGAAAATAAGCTGTAACCGTTGTTAAAGATTTTTTATGAACAAGGGAGCCATGATCATTTAACACGATAGTTTTTTCTCTCAGAGTATACGCGCCGTTTTAAGTTTAGCAGCAACAAATTGAAAGGATGATGCCATTTTAACACATGGACTGAAGTTCTAGCTGATAACACTGGCGGTGTCAAAAATTGGTCATAACTGTCAAACTGTCCCTTACTTGGTCGGCAGGTAGGCAGGTACCCCAAAGATGATTTGTCAAATTCGTCAAAGTCATTAATAAAGGATGAGATAAATAAATCTCTAATGAGAAAAAAGTGTTCTTTTATGTAATCGTATAGATATAAATGTAATAGTACAGATAGGCCTTATAAATCCAAAAAATAGTACTACTATTAAAAGAGAGTTGCTTGATGAAACAATTAAAGAGAGGAAATAAAATACAGGTAATTATCTGCCTAAGATAAAACTTTTACAAAAATTAGTGGTTTTATTTTCTTATTATTACATATTATTAGTGTCAAGTTTTTAATTTCATGGGGTATCTTTTTAAATCATATGTAACTAAACAAATTAATGCATAACGTAATTTTTCAAAAAAAAAAAAAAAAACTATTACGGCAATGGTTTATGGCATTTAAGGTAACTCTTAACCTATATTTGAAGATTTGCAATTGTAATGAGCTGCCAGTTTCAAACAAATAGACTTACATAGCTTTAGTGTATTTTAAAATTGTCGATGAAATATATTTTTATAATAATAATTTCAGATAAATAAAAAAATAAATATTTCAAATAAATAAATAAAAGTAGAAAACAAAAAAAATAAAAACTTCCAAAAATCTTGTCATATATAGTTCGATTAAAAGAAATAAAGTTGGATAAAGAAATTAATCTATATTTGAACACGATAAAGAGTGTGTTGATTATTAGAAAACACCAAGTAGAAATGGGTTAATTAGTTGATCAGCAGCCAAAAACCAGCTCGTAACGCTTTTGGATGTAAGAATAAACGTCCAATTCCTACGTGCTATATTAAACATATTGCCAAAGTATTCACTTTAAACGATTAAAACCACAAAATCATAATCTATCTACACTTATTCTTTTGAAGTGACGTTTTTGATACGGCATTTCTTAGGAAACGAACTTTCTCCTGGAATGACAAAAATTACGTTACAAATGATTTTCATAAGAAACAGAAGTTTTTTCATTAAACAGTTTTACATTTCTATTAACATTTCCACTTGTTCTCTTTAATATACGCATAAAATATTTTCCTAGTCTTGTGGTTGATATTTTAGTCCATATGCCTGCTACAGAAAATTGAAAATCGTTAATAAATGGTAGTTGTTTAGGTCTGATCTATATTATTTTGAATTCCAAGTTAAATTCCATCAAAATAATAAGACTTTTTGAATCACTTTTAAACATAACTATAAATATTACTTACTGAGAGCGTAGGTATGATCTGATTTCTGACCAGTGTAGAAGTGTCACTTCTACACTCTCTGACCACGCTCTGCACTGCGTTTATCTTTTAATTTAAGTGATATTGGAAATAACTATACCGCAGTACCCTTTTTAAGTGGAATCATAGTTGTGGTGCAAGTCCAGTTGTCTTTGATTCTTTTCCTTAATTATTTGATTCACTAAAGTATGTAGGGTAATGATGATTCTTTTTATTGCTCTTTTTTTATTCCCAGTTGAATTAAAAAAATTGATGTTTTTTTTATGTAATCTTTGTCTTCTGTTGAAGCTTTGTTTGTAATGCTGTATAGTTTTGGATATATGAATTTTTGTCTCGTATATCTACTTGATTCTCATATTTCATTTAATTTATTTCAAATTTTAAATTTCCAATTAATTCAAATATTCTTTTATTAGTCATCAAATCTTTTGATTTTTTTTAGATGTAGCAAATTTGATTGTTTAGTAGCGATAATCTTTGAATTTTGGAGAATCCTTCGCAAGCATCTATTTAAAATGTTCTGAAAGAAATTCGAACAGCTGTAATATCTGTTTTTTACAGTATTAACGACGAGAAAATCGGCGCCACTGTCTTGAGAGCTTGTCCAGCAGCTTTTTAGGAATGGTGATTGTTTGTTTGTGTTTGTGTCGAGCGCTAACTGCATCTCGCGTTTGACACGAGCCTTGGAACACACAAAACGTTTTTCGACGGTCCGAGCCGTTCCCGCTGACGGTTAATTCTCGTCAAATCAAAAAAATCGCTATCGACGGGTTCAAACTAAAACAGAATTTGTATTTTTATCTACAAGTTTAGATAAAAAAAATCTGATGTAGCCGCAGTCTCAGGTAGGCGGCAAACGTCATTCGGTGGAGAGATCCTATCTTTTTGACTTATTGTTCTTTTGATTAACATTCGTTAGTGAAAGAACCGCAGAAAACGATCTGCAATACGATCGATACGGATAATTAAGCAAAAAAATAGATCACATTGCAAGATTAGTGCAGTTTTACTTGATATTACATTTTTTTTTAAAATAAACAATTTTTTCATTTATCCTTTTTAAGTATTCCGTCAATCCAACACATCAATTGATTGAACCGCATAATATAAAAAAAATAATTGATCAATCTAATTCATTGGAATAATATGAGAATATGAAAGACAGTTTAGATTTAATTTCAGTACAGAGTACCACTTATACGTATTTCATCCTTATGGAATCCTCAGAGTGAACTTGCGGTAAGCTCTTTGATTGATACATAATCTTTCTGCCATATTAGCAATTATTTTTAAAAATAATGTTATTTATTTATTTATCGTATGGCATACAATAAGAACACATATTTAAAAAAGCAATATAAAACATTACATGGAGTATTACAAAACGAACATCTAATGCATTATTAATATAACCTTAAACATTTTCGGCCGCATTCAGGAACTCATCGAAAACTCCAGGAAATCGCCTTCGGGGGCATTCTTCAACAATGTGACGGGACGGTCTGTCGTTGCGCACAACACAGTCACACTCCGGAGTAAGGGCTTTTCCCCATTTATGTAAGCTGTCAGCACATCTACCGCTTCTTGTTCTTATTCTGTTTAGCGTTGTCCATGTACTCCGGGTCAGTTCAAAGCCTGGCGGTTTCTGATCGATACAGGCCATTTGCTGTGCTTCCTGTGGTGAGTCGCGCTCCCATTGTCTTCTCCAAGCGTTGGTGAGGTCGAAATGTTCCTGATGTAAGGAGGTGGCCCTTAACATGACAGGATATCTGGAGCGCAGTCTGTTCATTTTCGATATCACGCCTATCATGGTGGATGGGTAGTTGATGGTTAGACTGGATTTTTCGATATTCTCTGAGAAGGGGAGTGACTTCTTCGTAGTTTCGGCGGTGGAATGTGACTCAGGATGGGAAGCCAATAGTTGGGTGTTGGTCTAATTGTACCTGAAATCATTCGCATTGTCTGGTTTAATTGGGTGTCAATAATCTTCGTGTGTTTGCTATTGAGCCATACCGGGGAAGCATATTCAGCTGTCGAGTATACAAGTCCGATAGCAGATGATCTGAGTACGGAGGCTGAGGACCCCCATGTGGTACCACATAGCTTTTGGATCATATTATTTCGCGTTTTCAGTTTTGCTGCCGTTCTTTGTAGGTGTTCTTTAAAACTTAAAGTTCTGTCAAGAGTCACTCCAAGATATTTTGGTGTTGAGAGTTATGAGTTAGTAGTCTGTCTTCAAAGTGAACGGACAGTTTTTTGTTGGCTTGGGCATTATTTAGATGGAAAACAGCACACTTCGGTTTTTCGTCGCATTAGGCCGTAGCCTCCATTTGCGAAAGTATTCTCCCATAATGGCAAGGTCATCCGTTAGTATTGTTTCTGTAACTGCCATGTTATTATATCTTGCTGCAATGGCCCAGTCGTCAGCGTAGCCAAATTTCTGCGAATTTGTCCTAGGTAGGTCCGCGATGTATAAATTAAACAGTAAGGGTGCCAAAACAGATCCCTGTGGCAGTCCATTGCTGAGCTTCATTTGGACACTTTTTGAGTTGCCCATTGTGACTTGGAAAAGGTCTGTCGGTGAGCATGCTATCAATGAGTCTAGTTATCTTTTGACACGGGATGGCACGGATTAGTTTGCAGATTTAGTCCTTGTCTCCAGACGGTGTCGTATGCAGCTGATAGGTCAATGAAAGCAACGGATGTTTTTTGCTTTCTTTGAAAACCTGCTTCAATATGTGTTGTTAGGGATAGGATCTGATCTGTGCAGCTGCGGTTAGGTCTGAACTCTGCTTGCTCAATAGGTATCAATTCAAATATGTTATTACTAATTCTGTTGTAGATTAATCGTTTCCAACAGTTTATAGACACAGCTCAGCAGTGCAAATCGGTCGGTAGTTTTTGAGGCTGATCATTTGCCTTTCCCGGTTTTAATATGGCTATAATGGAGGCCCTTTTTAGTGAGTGGGGGATTTCCCCTGATTTTATCATATCTGTATAGAAATCAACCAGCCATTTCCTAGCATATTTGCCACAGTGGAGTAAAAAATTCTGAATGAATTTTATCGAAGCCGGGTGCCTTTCCAGGCTTAACTTCTGATATTGCTGAGTTAATTTCTTCTAGAGTAAACGCTTCAGAGTATTGAGATGTAAGCGGGCATTCAGACTTTAGTATTTTTTAGTTCTTGCTTTACTTTGGTGGTGTGTGGTCACGATCTCTAGGTGCTCTTGAGGTAGCTAGAATGTGGGAGGCCACTCTGTTGGGAACTATTGGTACTTTATCTCTAGTTGTGTGTCTGCTACTACCAAGTTTTCTAAGTAAGGACCATGCTTTTCTGCTTTGATTTACTAAAGTCTAGTTTTTTCCACAGTTTCCATCCATTTTTGTCGTCTGGCTGCATCCAAACTGTGCAGTAGTTCGTCCGCAATTTCTCGGTCTTGGCTTTCGTTGTATTCTTGATATAATTTCTCACATTTTTCATCCCATCCTGGAATGAAAAATAATGTGCAAAAGCGTCATGTATCAAATCATGAGAATAGTTCCCATACATATTTAGTCTACTTTAATTTTTCGTATACGAAATATGTGTATGAGAATGTCAACTTGTCTCTTGTGACGAAAAGCTAGTGACGCCCATCCAAAGTTATTAATTTTTACGCAATATAAACTCGAATTAACTACACCTTAGCAAATGATTCGACGGAATGAAATCTTATAAAACAATCATCCCTTCACCTTGACCACTCTGTAATACCAAGAGGTGTCACTCGTTTTAATTTCCAATTTAAATACTTCTCGGGATAATTTAAAAAATAATATGCTAATAATTCATTTAAAACAAAGGGCGTTATATGTACTAACATCCTCTCTCTTGTAGCAATGAGTCTATAAAACGCAGAGATGCAATTTAGATGAAACTCAACTCGAAATGGGCATTTATGGTTGTCATTCGAGAGATGCACAGTGTAGAGATGGGGGAGTGTTCAGATCCTATAAGTGAATTGGTACAGGTGAAACGGTTGTGCAATTTTTTTTAATATATATTTTTGGATAAAAAAAAAACCTTCCGTACTATAGATCAAGAACTATTTACAAGGATAACCACCCAAAATATGAAAATATTAGATTTTTATTTTCTAAGAGAACAGAAATTATTTTCGTTTCGCTGGAAAAACAGTGTTTAAAAAACGTTATTTGTGGCTTATAGTTTAACTTAAAGTTTAAATGTTTTTTTTATTATGAGTTAGACATGTTATCCAATATTTTTTTCTTTTTATACATCGTATTTAAAGTAAACTTATGTACAAAGTTAGTAGTGGGATAGTTGCAAATGTAACGGTCGCAAATCCCAAATCTGGTCTGCAAATTATGTCACTTCTTCGTTTGGAACTCGTTTAAAAAGTGACTTAAAGACTCATATCAATGAACCGATTTGAAAGATTCATTTCCAAAGTTCCAGTAGTAAATGCACTGACTCACCTTTACCAGTCTACCGCCTCGCGTAAAACCCAGTCTGCTAACTATAGCATGAAATTGTTTATTGCGTTGGTAATTAGTGTTAACGCAAATTGATATTTGATAGCCGACTACAGGGAGGTCCCTCAGTACTCGTTACCTTTCTGTCACACGGTCAATTAAGGATTTTGACAACTTGTAAATCATACAAGTGGTAAGGCAGGTGAATATGGGCAAACGTATAAAACACGATGGAAAGAAAAAGTCACTTCGAGTTGTTTTTTAAATTATTAGAGTAGAGAAATGAAAACAGTGAGATATTAAATAACCCTTTACTTACTAACAGATTAAATAAGCATATATGTATTAGCCACTGTGAGAATAAGAGGAAGACTTTAAAATCACTCTGAGATAGCGCGTGGGACTACAATAGATCTAAAAAGGTCGAAGTGGAATAGGCCAAAAACGATTGAATCTATTTAACGACAGATCTTCTTCTTGACGTGCCTATCTGTGACGAATATTGGCGATATTCATGGGAATCTTTACTTTGTCTGCAGCAACAGCTGCACAGATTTTGTGTTGAACCGGGTTCTGAGGTTCTTTAATTAGGATGTTCTTCTTTTTGCTGGACCTCATCGCAATTATTATTCCCTACAGGATAACTTGTAGAGGGGTAAATGTGGATTTATTGCGCATAATGTGTCCGAAGTACTGTAGCTCTCGAGATTTGATGGTGTTCAGTACCTCTTTGTTCTTCTTCATCCTTCTGAGGGCCTCTTTATTTGTAACTCATATCTCAAATTCCCAATATCTTGCACATTTCCGTTTAAATGATTAAATACCATAAAACAGAATATAGACGACGCAGCATCGCATCATCCTTAATTTGATACCAAGAGAGAGGGTTTTGGGTCCATTTTTCATTTATAATGGTGCCGAGGTAGTTGCAATCCTTCATTCTTTCTACTAAGTCTTCGTTGACGTAGGATTGATCTTTTGTTATATATTTTTTTTGGTTGATCATCATGAGCTTTATCTTTAGTTTTTAGTTTATATTAAGTCCACATTGTTGACTGCTGGTTCCAGAGTTTTGAACCTTATTTAAGCTTTTCGCTTCTTCAAGGAAAGGGTACTCCATTTTTTTTTCGGAGTAATGGAGGTATGATAAAAAGTGATGAATGATGTTATGTGTAGAGAAGTTGTGGGCTACTAAGGAGCTGGGGTTCAGAAGGTGGCGTGTATGTGTGGACGATGCGTTAAGAAGCGCACAAGAGGAGTTTAGGTGATTTGTGTCGAAAGATGTCGAAGAAGGTACTTCAGGGGTTACCAGCCATACAATAGGAATGGCTCTTAATCAGCATTTTTGGCTGATTTGCAATCCTATCCAATGGTTGCAATTTGTTAGATGTGTAGGGTGGAAGAGTTAGAATTGTAATTCCATTATCTTTGCAGTAATCAATAGCAGAAACAGATAATGGGATTTATGATTATCCATTAATAAAATAACTTAGCGTTCTTTAGAACACTGAACATGAGTTACAAAATGCTCTAAAACTTTTGAAAATGAATGCACTAAACCAGTTGTACCATACTCTTCTGGAATACCATTTAGCATTCTATGTTTGTCAAATTTTTCCTTGGAAACACCCACACTGGTGGAAGTGCTGTTCCATTCGCTCCAATAATACCCACTTGAGTAATCAGTTCTCCTTGATGCTGACCTTTAGTAACAAGTACTTTTTGAGTTTTTTAGAACTGTGGTTACGCCCGTCTCGTCCAAATTACGTCTTCTCTAACTTACCTTGAAATTTACCGGCTGTAGATTTATACTGTAGAAACTGGAAATTCTCGCTAAGCTTGTATTCTCGGTGGTTCGTAAGGATAGTTCAGATTGTCGACTAAAAAAATCCTGTAAACCAGTCCCTACCAGCTGATTTGTTTACTTTCCAAGGCTCTAGAAATTTGACTCTGTTTTTTTCGGCAAATTCGTATGCCAATTTGCGAGGCACTTTTAGAGTTAAACCTTGGTACATATTAGAACATCTCTTAATGTACAAAGCAAGGGCGGCTTCCATTTCATTAGAAAAACACTTGGAATGTGACAAATGTGGAGGGAATGACGTATTGGCAATTCCTACTTCTCTAGCTTTCTTAACATATAAAGCTAGTGTTTATTTTTTAACTTTATGCTGTTGAGCGCTTTTTCTGATAGAAAACTTTCCAGATAAAACATCAGCTGTTCCACTTCGCATGGCTTCTTCGGGAAATTGTCCTTCGGTTAGTCGCTTATATTTATACGGCATGGTTTCTGTAACAATTTTATAAATTAGGGAGGGTTTGGACACTTGTGGGAGGGTTTGAACAGGTGTCCATACTCTCCCTCAAGACAGTTGAGATAAATAAATACAAAATTTATTCAAGCATCTTTATATATTTAAAAATAACAACAAACTTTCATTATTTAGACTTACCTAATAGTAATTCTCAATCAGAATCCCAAAACAAACAAAACCAGCTAATTAAAAACACAGTTTCAAAATCGCTTGGCGCCTAGACAGTTGTAGTCTAGTGGAATGGGAATAATGAGAGTGTCCAATAGTCAAATGCCTCCAGCTGTCCAAACCGTCCCGGCCTTCTCGTAATTAACCAAACATACGTATACTAATGAGATGGAGGATCCTTTAGCTGTGTTCTTTCTGGATGAACATCCTGCTGCAATATTGTTGACTAATCATTTACCTCCTCTTCTAGCTTAAGTTAATTATCTCTTTGGTCTTCAAACAGATGGTTTCTCCAGGTATTCTTTGTACGTTCTAATTTCACTTTATTTGTCGAAGCACGGTATATGACTCTGAGATAGCGCGTCTGCGTTATGGTAAACACAAATTGCAGATGAAATAGATTAAGTATGTAGAAGTAAAATACATTAAGTATTTTACATATAGATAAGGAACACTTTATATGCAGACGTATAATTCACAACTAGCGTTGAGAATTGGCATAAACATCGCCATCTAACCAAGCTATCTATTATAGGTTTAACTAACCAACTAACCTCTCAATTTAAACTACCAAAATCTTTCTGAAGCTCCTAAAATTGTTTCCGGTATAAACGTTGCCACTAATCTAGCGTATTAAGTCGTCAACAAGCAACACAAATAGACAGAACTGCTTTTTACTAAGGCTTCATTTTTCTATTTGCCGTTTTTATCGTTCTTCCACTTTTTATTTACTCGTAGCAAATTAAAGCGTCAATTAAACCGTATACTTCATTATATCAATTAGCATTTCTACCTTGGGAAATCATCCATCCATCTCTATGATCATTTAAATAAATAAATATTTATAAATAGTACTTCAGTTTGCAGTACTATTATCGCGTTTAAAAATGTAGTTAAAACAAATAGAAATCGGTGTTTGCTGATCGTATATCAAATCGATTTGATTTTTTTATTTAATATTATTATTAAGTTATAAAAGTCACATCGAATAAAAGTTTGCATAAATAATTAGATATACCGATGACACTGTTATTTGGTGTTATCATTTTATTAATTTAGGAGGTACTTTAGGTGTTATATCTAAAAACGAAAAGTACATACAAAACTTAAATAAAAATGTTTTTATTTAATGTGTACATCCAGTTCTTACTTATGGATCACAAATATGGATAAAACAAAATTTTGATAAAATACAAAAACACAAAGAGCCATGAAAAGACAAATGTAAAAACCTAAAACTAAAAAAAAGGCACATAAAAGGCTTGGAAAGAAAAGTAAAGTATGATATGTTCGAATTGGCGGCCTTAGCTCAGTGGCTAATAATACTCACTCAACAAGCTGGGTGGTCTGGGTTTGATCTCTGACACGGACACTAGAATTTTAACTGGCTGAATAAAACAGTGTTACATTGGTATGGGTGCAAGGGAATAACGGCAATGAAAAAGCTGATGAAGTTGCCAGACTAGGATTACGGATTACTTTGGTCCATAGCCTCTCTTAGTACCAAACCGCGACCAGAAAAAGCCTGGATCCGAACAAAATTCTAACTGGGAAAGAATTCTGATCAAGCACATGGTAAAATGTAAATTGTATGGAAATGAAGTAATAGAGCTAAAGTACGGAAAACAAGCAGGAATCAGCTCAGAATAATAAAATGCTTCCTTACTGGATATGCGCCAGTCAAAAGATAGCAGCATGCAGTGGCACTGTTAGCACAAAGCCTTAAGCTGCAGACTCTGTAGCACAGGATCTAAAAACAGTCAGCCAAATTTTGCAAGATTGCGAGGTACTAGATCGCAGGGAGTCAACATTTTTGGAGACTACCAAAGTGACGCCAAAAACATATGGTACCCACGAACTAGACCTTTACCTGTAGAAGCCACTTCGCTGCAGTATGATCGGTTTATGACAGACGGCTTCCTATAAAAAATAATCCTACAGTAAACACTTGGGAAAATGAGAGAGGGGGAAGGAATACTGCAAATGCTATGCAGACAGCAGAACAATTTTAGGGCCAAGGTGGAAGAATATAGTAAAACAGAATAGAATTAAATATAGCCAAAAACCAACACACAAAGATGGCACCAGGACCACTTTCTGACCATCCAGAAAAAATCCTTGCAAAGATTAATTACAGCCTCTGACTTCCTCCTTTCTATATATTTCCATACCCTGCTCCTCTAGCCACGTATACATCGGCGAAACTGGTGTATGCGCTAATATTCGAGCATCAAAGATACATTATATCTGGTGTTTTCTCCCTTTCTGTTGAACAGTTGTTTTCATAGCCGTAACACATAGTGTCCCCTGGCTTCCGAAGAAGCTCCTTACAAAAGTATGTGGGTTGTCCAAAAAAAAAACACTGTCTAAACCCGAACGATGATAGGCTAATAAAAAATAAGGTTAAATAAGGCAGTATATTTTTATCAGTTGGATTATTTCAAAGTAAAGACGATGGATTAAAGAGATTATATTAGATGCTTGTTTAGCAAGTGTGCAATTCAATATTGAATTATCGTCCACTGCTATTAAATGATAAAAATGTTGTTCCTTCGTTGTTTTATGAAAAATTTTCTCGAATTAAATCCAACTGGCCAACTAGCGAAATGAACGAAATGCCAACTAAAAGACTGAAACATTATTGGAACAACACCCCTATAGACGAAAAATATTGTCGTTGAATGAGTTTGTATATTTTTATCAGTGGGATTATTTCGAAGTAAAGACGTTGGATTAAAGAGATTATATTAGATGCTTGTTCAAAGTGTGTGGAATGCAATTTAATATTGAATTATCATCCACTGCTATTAAATATTAAAAATGTATTTCCTTCGTTGTTTTATGAAAAAAATTTTCGAATTAATTCCAACTGGCCAACTGGCGAAATGAAGGAAATACCAACTTTTGTAATGAGATGTGTTTAAAAGAAAAAATAAAAAAGAAATATATGATTGAAACGCAGTGATTACCAATATTAGATTAACGGAAATAGAGAACAAGTTATCACCAAAAAGTCGAAAAAAATGACTACTGGAATGTCGTTTCATGAAAAAATTTGATGTTTAATAAAATACTATAGGTGTAACAGATGTTACAGAAATGTAACGAATACATACTTTAGTCAGACAAATAAAAAGAGAACAATGACAGAGCTTCTCAAAAAAGATGGAAAAGGACTACTACGGAACACAAAAAAAATATGGAGAATGATAAGAGGACAAAGAAAAGAGATGAACTAACTAATAAAGACGAAACACGTTTAGAAGAAATCATGGGAAGATTACTTTCGATCACTATTTTTAAGATGGTGACGATAATGAACCACCAACACCAGAAGTGACGACAAACGAAGAAATAAACATTAAGGAGTGAGGGGCAAATGGTGCATTAAGGAAATTACAAAATAGAAAATAACGGGAAGAAGTCAGAATACCAAATGAACACCTAAACTACATAGTGCTGACCAAACAACTATTAAAGCTAATCCAAAAATAATAGAAAAAGACAGAATACCATAAGAATGGAGATCAAGCAGCCTAATACCCCTCTTTAAAAAGAGAGACAAATCGAAATCGGAGAATTACAGAGGATTTAATTTATTAAACACAACACTAAAATTTACAAATAACCACATTGATAACAAATAAACTGAGTGAAATTATAGCAGAAACACTAGCAGAAGAACACAAAAGTTTGAGATCGAGAAGATCAAGCATCGACGCAATATTTATAATGAGACAAGTGCAAGAGAAATCATTAGAATACAACAATTTGGCATATTTATGTTTCGTGGTCCTTAAGAATGCATTTGACAAATATTTGTTTTATGCATTTTGGAGCTAATTGTTCTTGTTTCTTTAATTGTATCATTTCCTGGAGACTTCCTGAGATTTCCTGAGGGAAAGATCATAATATTAATCATATCGTATAGCATTTTCGCCGGGGAGATCCTTTCGGATTGTTCCACCGCCAATTGCATCTTTTAACCCTACTTTAGATAACTAGTGTCGATGCACAAGGGGACCGACAGTTTTATGAGCCCTCCAAAGCACCGTGGCGACTCGTTATCATTTTTAGAAATAAAAATATGCACTTGTTAGTACCGGGAAGTGAACTCCAGCGCTCTGGCTTACGTGGCCGCTATCTTAGCCGGTGAGCTACATCCTCCACGTTATCAATGATTCATATTATGTGAACATCGTTTCGACGACGTTTATTTTGTAATGTATTAAGATATATTCGATTAAAACTGAGATGCGACAATGAAACCTTTAGAATACTATTAATAAAGAAGGTAAAAGAAATAAGTTAGACTTACTCACAATCAATTTAATTTAACTAATCAGACGACCGGTTTCGCTTTCTACAATATGCAAAGCATCTTCAGGTCACGATACAAAGCTAAATAAATGCTGAAAATAATAAACCCATATTATATATATATTTTCAGCATTTATTTAGCTTTGTATCGTGACCTGAAGATGCTTTGCATATTGTAGAAAGCGAAACCGGTCGTCTGATTAGTTAAATTAAATTGATTGTGAGTAAGTCTAACTTATTTCTTTTACCTTTTGAAATGGACTCACACAAGCAACACATTCATGATATTAATAAAGAATTTATTAGGTATTATTCCCAAAAGAAAAATAAACTTTAAGAAATCGTTGAAATATACCCTGTATACAAAAACACAAAGAGTACGTTACCTAATCTCGGACATTCAGGTCAAGTACCGCAACAGATACCTGCAATATACCAAAAGGAAACCGAGGCAGCATGTGCATCCAGGCGTACCCATCTCAGTACTTTGACACAAACGTCAATTTCATTTCATCGGTACTGCGACACTGGATATCCGATACTGGATCAAGTTACCGACATAATCGGAGACGAAATTTGGCCATAAGAGCGTGATAGTTTTGCTCGTTGTCACCGAATATTTATCGAGGCCTTTCTGCTTCACTTAATACGGGCATTAGAAGATTATTTCGTATCAAATCAACCGGATGAGAGGATGCCTTTTGTGTTGTGTCTCCTCTTGATAGATTTCTAATATGCAACAACACATAATGTCCAGAATTAAAAACTATCTTAAACCTTGCAAGAAAACGCATAGATATATTGGTGAATATAACTGCGCACGAATACGTGTTATAATAATCAGATAAGTAAAAGGTAAGAACAAATAAAAATAATGAACGATGAAAGAACGTGCTCATAGATAGAACGAGATTTTGGAAGAACCAGAAAGTCAGTGCCATGGCGTATACTCAAGTCACTCCAAAAAAAAAATAAATAAGACGGAGAGAATACAGAAATACTGAATGAATAAGAATTCCCGATCAAGTGGACACAAGCAAATATTACATCCACATATATGGCTTCAGAAGTGGATTCAGTAGCATACATCATATTCACACACTTCGAGAACTAATGAGCAGAGCTAAAGAATATGAAATATGGCAAGCATTAACCGTCATAAATTTCGAGAAGGCTTTCGATTCTATATATCCGAAATCAGTAATAGAAGCTTTGACCAACCAAAGCATTGACAAACCGTACATAGAAACTTTAGCAAATATATACAGATAAGCCAAAGCTAAGGTAAAAATTTATGAAAACACTCCAGAATTTCCCACTACCAGAGATGTCCGACAAGAAGACGGAATTTCACCAAAGATCAAAAGTAGTCTGTCCATGTTTCCTTCTGAATGTGTTTCGTTTTTATTATTTCTTTCATCTCTTTTCTTTATCCTCTGATCATTCTGCTAGCGACTCCAAATTCGAAATTTTCTTGGAATCTTTTTGTTATTTGTCTGCCTTTCCAGCTGTCTCTCTGTGCCTCTTAAAGAAAAACTCCTAGAATCTTAAAACTTGGGACTTCTTAGGCCAATGGTCCTCTTGGTGCAATTAGTAGCCAATAAATATGCTCCAATGAATAGTACAATGAATATTGAATGGCTTCAACAGATAAACGAAGTATAATTTTTTATGAAGATGTAAATAAACAAAGTAAACCGACTCGGTGATCTAGACATATGACTCTCACGTTGGCTGCAAGAAGTCTCGGGTTTAATCGCTGATTGGGAACAATAATTTTTAATGTTTTCCCTGAATTTCAAATTTATTTAGGTCATTCAATACTGAGTTGTATCGGTTTGTTGGTATGGGATAGAAAAAAGAAAATCATTTCAAAATCTGATTTTATTATGGTTTGCACCCATTTTACAACATTAAACATGGTGAAAACCTTGAATTATCCATGTCTGTCTGTCTGTCCGTGAGTACAACTCCTTTGTTATTAGAACAAATATAATGACAAATAAGGTATCGAATGAGAGCTTGAACTCAAAGATGGGATTAAAGATAAGAAATTTGACCTGCAGAGTTGTAACCGGAAGTACTATTTTAAAGTCAGCGAAATAGTACAAGCAATATCTACATTATTCGACGCTCCTACTTCTGATTTGTATATCACTTCTGGTTAAGAAGTTATGACCGGAAGTTTGGTAAAAATAATACAAAATTAGTTAAGTCATATATCTATCGATGCAAAGTTACACGAAGATTTCAAATATCGACTTCCAATTCTACTTCCGGTCACATTGGGTGAAGACCTTAAGCTTACGAAGTCTAATTGCTTGTTATAATCTGCAATATTAAAAAACTAACATACAATTAAAATTAAAATCTAAGCTTTAAAAATATACCTTAAAGAAATCCCTCAGTTTTCATTGTTCTTGACTTTCCCTTCAAGTTATTTGACTTACATTTTTCTACTACGCCTCTGAGAAAACATTCCTTTCTAATACATTAAGAAAAGTGTTAACCTATTCAAATTTTTATCGGGGAAACCAGTGAAAGTGAAGATTACAATACACATTAAAAGTAACAGGAGTTGTTTGACTGAGTACTTATCGTTCACTAGCTTTATCAAATCAACGACTAAGTAATACACCGCATATTGTTTCTTGAATGACACTTGTAAATATCACTAGTTTTTCTAGGACTACTAGTTAGTTAGTATTAATTAAAATTGGTAAGGTGAAGATCTTCATGAAAATATTCACGGTATCACTTTGTACTTTCGTTGGTATTTGGACGTTTTAAAAACACAAGCTGATCCTAAATTTTAAAATTTACGATCAGTGTATCCTCCCTATACTCAATTTTGGTTCACAGTCGTGGACACTCACCAACTGTAATATGGATAAAATAGTAAAGGCACAAAGAGAGATGGAAAGATCAATGCTCGGGGTGAGACTTATAGACAAAAAACAAACAAATGGATTAGAAGCAAAACCAAAGTAAAAGACGCAGGAGAACATGCTGCCAAATTAAAATGGAGCTTCGCAGGATACAATGCCCGACTGAAGGATAAAAGATGGAACCACGAAATACAGCATAGGGGATCATGGTTAGGAAAGAGAAGCAGAGGAAGACCACAAATGAGATAGGCTGATGACATTAAGAAGATCGGAGGACACAACTGGAAGCAAGTGGCGCAAAATAGAAAACACTGGATTGATTTAGGGGAGGCCTATGTCCAAAGTTGGATTACTTAAGGCTGACGAAGAAGAAGACAAATACAAGCAGGGTTTTTAAATATGACTGTGACAAGTTCTGCCACTCTTTCGATTTCTTCTCATCATTCTGCACTAGCCTAGAGTCTACATTGGAGGCTCCGCGCCCTATATAGTCGTTTTAATCTCTTTGCGTATATTGAACTGCTTAATTTCGAAAATCTTAACACAATTTCACTTTCACAATGCACAGAACACAATAGGTTTGCACAAATCGCTGTCTGGAATACAAAGATATTCTCCTAGTCGAATCGAAGTATTTACACTTCCACCATTAACGAATATTCCTACACACCACCCTTCTGCAGTCTTATAGTTAGACCCTGCTGCCTGGGTTATGTATTTCCTATGCCCCATTCCACTTGTGGGCAGATGTTTACCTGAAAATATGCTTTAGGCCTGTATGAGAGTACTATATGGTCAGAAGTAATCTTCTTCTTCTTCTTCCTCGGCTTTTTCATTTTCAAGAGTCGCTGTTCGCTTACTCTTGTTCGCCAGTCATTTCTGTTTATCGTGTCTTCTTCGTTAAAACCTTTCTACCCATCTTTCCAACTCTTCCTCGGTTTTCCTCTACCTCTCTTTCCCTCAACTTTTAATAACTCTATCCTTCGTCCTATTTTTTCGTAGTTCTTAATTTTACGTCTAATGTGACCAAACCATTGCCAAGTCTTTATTCTTAAACATTTTTTAAGACTGTAGTCACTTCACCTCGGTTATTTCACTAATTACGTCGTTTCTGATATTATCCCTTCTAGTCTTACCCAACATTCACTGCATCATTTTCATTTCAGCTACCTCCATCTTATTTTCTTTTCAGGTCGTGGTCAGAAGTCATCATCTACACCGTATCCCTACTCTGAGATAGCGCGTTACTATCTTCTTCTTGTGGTGCCTATCCATTACAGATGTTGGCTACTAGCATGGCAATTCTAACTTTATTGACAGCAGCTCGAAATAGTCCTGAAGTGGTCAAGGAAAATCATTTTCGTAAGTTCTGGAGCCAAGATATTCTTCTTCTTCCTGGTCCCCTCTTTCCGTAGACCTTTTCCTGTAATATAAGTTGCAGCAGGTTATATCTATGATCGTTTCGCATTATATATCCAAGATATTCTAGCTTGCGCTGTTTCACTGTGAATATAATTTCTCATGTTTTATCCATCCTACGTAGAACTTTAATGTTTGTTATTCGGTCCACCCAGGAGATCCTCAGTATCGGTCTATAACACCACATCGCAAACGCCTCGAGTTTTCCCATGGATGCCTCGATTAGTATCCATGATTTAACCCCATAGAGCAGCACTGTAAATACGTACCATCTCAATAAACGGATTTTCGTTTTTAAGGGTAGGTCGTGGCTCTTAAATATCTTGCTCATTATTGTTACTATATCCTGACCTAACTATTATGATGCTTAAGTTTTTTCGCGGTCTATAATATTCCATTCTAGTATCTCTCCTTATAACGATGTACAAAAGAGGGAGGTCCAGTAGGGCCTCTAGTAGATGCTGTTGATGTGCTTTTAAGGGCCCTTTTATTTTCAAGATCAGCAAGCCTATACACCTTGCTTAATTTAAGGATGACACCTTTTTGCTGAGCCTTTGGCCACCATACTATTGATGCATATGTTTGGGTTTCCCACCATGTTATAAATCGAAGATAACATGTCTGGTTTTAAACCCCACATTTTTCCATGAGAGCATCTTGATACCATTAAAGAGAGTCACCTCTCTTATGGTGTTCGCTCTAAATTCCTCCTTTTGTTTTATTATTTTATTATTCTTACTCTTCAGCTGCTTCAAGCTTACTTTTTTCTTGTTTTTTGAACTCAGGATATACTTGAAACTCTGAGATAGCGCG
>NW_027313545.1:0-21059 GCF_040954645.1 Diabrotica undecimpunctata | reverse complement strand
ACGCGCTATCTCAGAGTGTAGTGAATATCGCCTTATAAGTTTAATAAGTCACACCCTTAAAATATTCTTGCGTATTATCCAATCCAGAATACGAGTAAAATTAGAACACAGCATAAGTAAAACACAGTTCGGTTTTAGATGCGGTTTTAGATGCGGTTTTGGAACTCGAGAGCCGCTCTTTGCAATACAAGTCTTGATTCAAAAATGTCTGGATCAACAGAACGATGTTTACGCCTGTTTTATCGACTATAAGAAAGCATTCGATACTATCAAACATGACAAATTCATAGAAACTATTACATCTTACAGGACTTGACACTAAGGATATCCAGATTATAAAAAATCTATATTCGAATCAAACAGCCCACATGAAGAATGGACATATGGTGAGTGAAAACGTAACCATTTCGAGAGGGGTTAGACAGGGGCTGCATTCTTTCACCACTGCTTTTCAACCTGTACACGGAACAAATATTTCTAGAGGCACTGGAAGAGTACAACGAGGGCATCAAGATTAATGGCGTACCAATAAGTAATTTTCGATATGCAGATGATACTGTTATACTGGTAGATAACATCGAAGATTTACAGATGATGCTAAATAGAGTAAATACAACTGGCAACCAATTTGGACTAAAGATCAATAGAAAGAAAACTAAATTTATGGTGATCAGTAAAAAGCATTCAACAGTGGTCACAGTGTTCGTAGTTCTCTGACGAAGACGAGGACGCCCTAAGAAGAAACCTGCATCTTCTGCCGGCCCCTCCACTAACGAGTTCGACGCTAGGGGGAAGATTGTAACAAACCGTATGGTGACGGCTATGGGGGTATGAGGGATGAAATATCCATTTGCATCTAGTAGATGTCGAGTGGTGTAATGTGTGTAGATGATCCAAGAATTGTTTGTTATCTGATACAAAAAACAATAAAATACATACTGTATTAGTTTTGTTAGTTAGTTTTAAGGGAGAGTTGAATCTTAACCTTTTATAAAGACACACACATATTTTTCTGTTTATAAATTTCTTGTATCAAAAGCCCTAAAAGTCCCCGAGAAAAAGTGAATTTATGCTATAGATATTTCAAATTTTCAATGACAAGAAAGGGTCTTCAGGTGATGCGCCTATGATGATGTATTTAAAATTAGAAGCTGAAGAGTATTTATTTTTATAATGTATTATTTTCCATTTTTAATAGCATTAATAGCTCATATAAATGAATTTGTCACACAAACATTTCCGCTGAAGTTTGGTGTTAGTATATGATTATATGCAATTCGATTTAGGCCATACGGCGTTAGCCCACGACTTTCTAAATCACACCGTTGAGCTATTGTAACAGTACATCCTATTGTGTCATTACCGCCATGTTAATAAAATTTAATTTAACATGTGGCAACGTAGTGCGGCTCGTGTGGGGAAACCATATTGACAAAGCCTGTTTGATGTAATTAAAGAATAAATAAATGATGGTTATTATAATCATCGCATACCAGCGTGCTTTATGGGCCCTTCCAGTATGTTTACTCTAGTGGAAAATCATAGCACTGTAAATATGAACAATGTATGGTACATGGTGTTTACAGATTTGTTTAATGAGATTTTTAGGCGGACGTTCTGAGGACCTTGCGTATACAATATTGTAGAATGCATGGACATTTTGAGAATGATAATTTATATTCAGCGTATAGGAAAAATATTCAAGGGGCTCAAACGAAAAATAATTATAGATGTTTCTATGAAAGATCAAAGTCTATCTAACGTCGACATACTTCAGTCAATTTCATTATTAAGGAAACATTTTTTATCATATAAAAATAATGGGCGTGCATGATTTGGACGCTAAATTTAAAATTCGACACTGAAAAATAAAATTACCTGTTTCTGCATACATGATTTGGACGCTGGGTGTAATTGAAATATAAATGGAAAGTCAGGTAATAAAATTCTAGAGATTAAGCTTGATAAGGTTTATTTGTCACTTTGAAGTAAATACGACATACATTTTACGAAATGGAATCGATCGATACAGTTATAATAGTTTGATACTCATGTATCCTATTTCTAACGAACATAATTTTTTTCTACTCTTTGGATCTTTAAGTCTATTACTTTCACTATTACAGACACTATTAATTTTAATGTAAGTTTCAGTTTGAAAATTTTTTAAAACATCAATAAAATGGAAAATATTTGGATGAGCATGGTAAAAATTATCATTAAAACGCGAGTGGAACGATTCACAAGCATTAGTTGTTAATTGTAAACTCTCACTCATCGCAGCCCACATCTCCGACGGAAATGTTGCGTGGTCGCCAATGTAGTTGTCCAATAAGTAGTCGGAAAACTTTCAATTTTTGAATCCTTTGGTGAATAGCCATAAAATCATATATGAAAGATTCTTCGACTTCTGAGGGAGGTAAAAATGGCAGCCCAAAAATATATTTCAGACATTTAGATATTTCACTGTCTGCCAATTTATATTCCCGAATTAAGCCACAACCACCGATATTACGATACCAAGCTTGCATAAGATGAAAACGGCACCCTTTAATGTGCACATTTGGAAATTCAAAACGCGCAGCATTGTGGATAGCAATTTCAAAATCGGAGAAAATGATTTTTGGATTGAATTTTAGACCAATTACTTCACATTTGCGTTTCAAAACATTAAATAGTTTTATATAGGTTTGTTCCGATTTGTCGGGAAGTAAACAATAACACAATGGTATATAATGTCCATTGATAAATACATGTATGGTAAAAAATTGCTTGAAATATTGAGCACAGTAACTAAATGTACCGTCCATATAAATCGTTTCACTGCCGCACAGAAAACGCATGTTAGTGTTACACGAGAAGATGATAATGTTAGAATTTAGTTCAACCGCAAATATAAAATTCTCGTCTTTAAGTGTTTTGATATTCATAATATTTACCGCAGCAATAGTTTCTTCTTTACTTTTGGGCAGTTTTCGGTTGAGCCATTCGCCGTTCACTGTATATTTGATTTCGTATTAAATTAACGTCTTTAACAGACATGTGGCTCAACAACCTACATTTTCTTTCAACGCACTATGTATGATTTTGGACGGCCTTTCGGTCAAATTATCCTTAGCCTTCCTTTTGGCACTGCTACGCACAATCTGTCTATTAAGCGTCTTGATATCACACTCGTGATTATGTTCTAGATTACTTCGGATCACTAACTTTTCTGGCCCTTTCGTGAATATCTTCGCTTTACACGACCGTTTTACGCACCTCCAATACGTTTCTCCGATTTTAGTACTTTATCTTGAGAAAAAGTAAAACTGTTCACTTTGAGCAAAATTTTACCACGATTACCTACTAACGTTGAAATTTCCATGTTCACTTTTCACTATTCTCTGACAAACTAATAACTAGTAACTAAGTAAATTTCAATGACCATCATTAAACCCTAATTATATCTAATATCTGGTACCTGCGATAATCCTTCCGGCAGCGTCCAAAACAAGGGTACTTTTAAGACCCTCAGGTACTTCAGCGTCGAAAACATGCCCGACCAAAATAACATATTTCATATCATATTAAAAAAAATAAAGAAGATTTTAGTAGTTAAGCATAAAAAAGATTTAAAACTTAAAAACAAAATACAATTTTCAAATCACGAACTAAAAATCAAAAAAATATCATTAATAGTCTTCTACACACATTTAGATATATAGTGAAATAAAAATAAAAAACAAAAAAAAAAGAAATGAAGGGTACAGAAAAAAAAGAGGAATGTCACTTTTGTTTAATTTTTCAGAAGAGCATTTTCAAAGTTATAAGGCTAATATTAATGATATATTTTGTTATATATGGTAACTTAAAAAAAATCATACGTTTGGTCTGTTTACATTGTGATTTAAAAATTTTCATGTAATTTGGATAGCGGTAGAACACCCCATTGTAAGAAATACCTAAGAAATACGCTGATTAACAAGGGCTAATGTATCTTGTTTTAATGCATAGTGAAGTTTAAGAAAAGCAACAAAAATAAAAGGATAATACAATTTTGCTTAGTCCGTATAATAATAATATAATAATTGTGTATAATCCAACTTGTCCTTATTCAACATGTGGTAGTGCTTTGAAATACTCTTCCGCTTTCTTTGTGCAAAATCTGGACAGGTGCACAACGTCATCAAACTTTGCCTTCCAAATAGGAATCAAACCTGCAAACAGAATACTTAGTTCCCAATACTACAACATTAATTTATTACTATTTCATACATTCATACAGTCTGGTAGTTCAAACTTATTGTCTTGCAAGTTAGAGTGCTTTGATATTGGACGGCGGTTTGCAATTACTGCAGACTCAAAAAGACCATTATATGAATTTCAGTAATAAAAAACATGGGTGCGATTTTACAACCTTGGCTTCTCGAAGAGGTCTAGTTTTAAAGGGACACTTCTTGGTTTTAGTTTTTGTTCAGGTGGTTTGACTATTTCCTAAATAGCAGCTGATCCACCTCCATTACATTAAAAGGAGAAGGTTTCACTCCGACTTGACGAAAAATCTCCATCCATTCATTTGGCTGCTGTACTTTAGCTTTTTAGTTAATTACGCCCATATGCCTATCTGTTTCAAGATAGGAATGGCCTCTTATAGGAAAACATATATTTATTTCATCAAATCTTTTTTCGTTGTACACTAGGTTGTGGAGAAATCTTAAGACATTTATATCAAGATGATTGTATATGAAATCGTGCAACATTAAGCACACATCATCACTACTTTTTTTCTACTGTTTCAGGATAAGTATAAAATGTACTGGCTCCGGTTGATAAAGTGTGGACATTAATACTATACAAAGAAATTTGACGGATGTAGCAGACGTCATTTATAGAAATCTTAGGTGTTGGTAGGTTTTTCTGGAAATCAAAACAAATTGCTTCTTCATTGCTGCTTTTCCTACTTCCTTTTGTAGCTTCTCGTTTCCTCTTATAAAATGTGTCTGCTTTCAATTTATGGAGTTTTTTTTTCATTTTCTAAGCGCCTTATTTCATTTTCCAGCCTAAGAGCACCATCAATATCTCCTGAAATAATGTTACTATTTTCAACTTCTAGGTTCTTTATTTTCGCTTGGAACTCATCACATGTACTGCATGTGTCTTTCCTGGAATACCCAAATGACAAATTAAATTCGGCTGAGAAAATTGTTCCGTAAGTTTTGTAAGACACTTTTAAATTTGGGTATTTTTCAATATACATTTTATTAATAGTTTGCTCATCTGGTATGTATAGCTGGAAGATTCTGCCAAGTTGTAATGGCCTTTTCTTCCTTTAAACGAACTAATGTAGTTCGTTACTGCTTCTCTTTGTGCTTTAAAGAGTTTCCTATGTCTTGAAAAATGCTTTCCTCTTTGATCTCTTGGAAACATGCCAGATTCTTTTAAAGATTTTTGAAGGACCCCCATCTTTTTCTTGGTTATACCATGGATGGCCATAAAAGCTTTAAAGCAAACCTGAACTTCTTTTATTCTATTCTTATCATTTATAAACCTTACTCTATAACTATATACGGCACCTTTAAATTTAGCGTTCTCTTCCATTTAACGTTAAAGTCGGGTTTTTACTTACATCAGTCATGCGGCCAAATGATTTTCTTTTCTTACTTAACTTTACATTTGCTGACTACTTACAGCCATATCACTTATTTCTTTATCACTTGGCATAGTAAAATAATTTTGTATCAGTAACTTGAAGAAACTAACCTCAACGAAACACACGAAACCAATGAGTAACAATAAAAGCACCTTAACTTGTTTCTGCGTGATTCACAACTGACATTCCCACTTCCTAACCGGTAACATCCTGACATTTCCCTTTCTCCTCCTGTATAGGTATTTTATTATTCGCGTTATCTCATGACATGAATTCTGATAAGTCACCCACGATTTGAAATTTCCAGAAGCAGGCCGAATTAAACCAGTATGAGCAACCTTCTCGGCTCTTCAATGGGGAATCGCCGGAATTCCGGAACTAACGGCATTTTATATTTAAAGAGGAATTTTGTTGTAAACAGTTAGTTAGTTTTTGAACATTGCGTCGAGTTTTTAAAAAGTAACGCTCATAGATAAATTATATAATTATTAGTGTAAAAATAAATTAGTTTATATTGTACAAATAAAGACTTTTAAATAAACTTCTATAAGTGTTATACGTGTAGAACCTTTGATAATAAATAAAAAACAATAAATTAGATTAATAATAAAAATTACTACATTATCATCAGGCAGTTTCTTATTTAAATAATACGCCTGAAAGGAGTTACATTCTGTTTAACCTCTAGGGATTCTCCAGTTACCCTGTCTTTATATGCTTAGAACAAAATGTAGTTCAGACACAGATAATTCTGTTCAAAATACGTACCCTTACCTAAAAGAACAACGAGAATCTCTTGGAGCAAACTTTGCAGTAACAGTTCCCATTCTCTTATTTAGTTTACGAAGTAGTGCAACATTAAGTCCTCCAACTTATTTTAAATCAAACAATTAGCATTGAAAGTAGTTTGAAAAGTACTTTGGGTCAATAATGTGTTGAGGGGGATTTCGTACATTGTTTTAATTAGAAGTTTTTAGTTAAGTATACACTCAGAATAATCAGTTGTTTCAGAAATTAAAACACCAATCTTATTTGAGATTTAATATATATATATATATAATATATATATATATATATATATATATATTATATTATATATATATATATATATATATATATTATATATATATAGTATATATATATAAATATACTCTAATTTAAAAAAACGCAATGGAGAAAATGGTCAAATTCAAAGTATTTCAATTTTTTTATTTTTAGCCCTATTTTGATGATTTTTTTAGCACACTGTGTATAAATTTATAAATTTTATTTGGTATAGTCAGTTTTTTGATAAAATTTTATATTTGACTTATTATACCGGGTAATTAAAACGTGGTTTTATTATCCTAACTTTGAAACATCCTGTGGAATAATTCCCGTTTGCGAATTTCTGTAAAACCTTATTTTTCGGTGGCAACCATGTCTCCTTAGCATTGTGTTTTTTTCTTTCATGTTAAAAATATGGCCCTTGGTTCATTTTTTAGAGCCAAATGAATCTGCACCCACAATTTAGGACTTTTTTAATTATGATTATTTTGGAGTTATTTTGTAATACGATGAGGTGGCTTTGGTGACTGTTATCATTATGTCATATTGACACTTATATTTTTTTTTACCTATGATTGATCATGTTGCTCTGGTTGAAGATCTGCGAAATTATGAATATGTGGCTTATAGTACTACACATTCATCTCTCTACCATCCAAAGGGTAGTGAACGTTTTATACGAACTAGAACAAATAAGCGTAAAGCGGGAAGTGGCCGGAAGCGCAAAACTACCGTTTTAGATGTTCGTTTTATACGAGTCAACGCTTGCGGGATCGTCATTTAACAGCGGTTGCAAACAAGAAATCAGCTTCAAGAGGTTCGAGGCAATAATGTAAGTGTATTTACAGTTCGTCGAATATTACATGAATTTGGTTTGTAAAGTTGCAGACCAGCAACTGGGCCCAAATTACTTCCACGGCAAGATTACAATTTTCCGGGGAACATTTACATTGGAATTTAGGACAATGGAGTAATGTTCTCTTTACGGATGAGTCGAGATACTGTCTTCAGTCATCAGATGGGAGAAGAACGAGTATGGCGTCGAACTGGAGATTTGCGGAGTGCACTTTCACTCCCCGCGTTAGCCATGAAGGGGGTTCGGGTGATAGTATGGGCAGGAATATCCTGAGAGGTGGACACTGAATTGATATTTAGTGAGGGTTCGTTGACTGCACACCGGTATATTGAGAAAATTTTAGCGAATCATGTAGTATCCTTTTCTCAATATATTGGCGATGATTTTCTATGAATGCAAATAATGCGCGAACCCCACTTTGCAATGTATGTCACGCAATATTTAGAGGAAGTTGGTATTAATAAATAAACTGGCCAGCGTGTTCGCCAGATCTTAACCTAATAGAGCACGTTTTGGGACATGCTTGGTAGGAAATATTAGAGGTCGCGAAGTCGCACCAGCCTCAGTTAACGAACTTCGCTTCGCTCTAGAAGAGGAATGGCAAAACATCCAGCAAGATGATATTCGCAACCTCATAGATAGCCATGAACCGACATGTACAAACAGTTATAAAGACTGGGGAAGGCAAATACAAAGTATTAAATTATTTTTTAGTAGTTTTCTTTGTTATTTGCGTACTTAGGTTAAGTTACACCTAAGTTGTTTTTTTTAAGTTTTGTTATTGTTATCGTTGTTCATTAAAACCAAGATCATGTCGTTGCTTTTAATCATTATTTAAATACAGTGCTTCTGGGGATGTCGATATGACATTCCTTCGATATTAGTCACCAAAGCCCCCATCGTCGTATTACAAATTAATACAAACGATAATGGTAATAATAAGAAAAGTCGTAAAATGTGGGTGACAAAGTCATTTCGCACATAATACTTAGAAGACATGGTTGCAACCGAAAAACTTTATAAAAAGTTATAATAAGTCAAATACAAAATTCTATTAAAAAACTCACTATACTAAATTAAAATTTATAAATTTTTACACAGTGTGGCTAAAAAAATCATCAAAATAGGGCTAAAAATAAAAAAAAAACTGAAATACTTTGAATTAGACCGAAATTTTCTCCGTTGCGTTTTTTACTACAGAGTATACCATTATTAATTATATGTTTAGATTGACAGTATGCTTATTTTCTAAAAATATGCATATTTAATGCACATTTTATAAAAAAACGCTTATTTAATGCGTATTTTTGGGTAAATTAGTGCATATTTTAAGCGCATATTTTTCACATTTTTTTGCATGTCTGCCTGTTAATCATTAGTGTTGTCCATAAAATCTGAAGGCTACCACAGTGTTAGACGTAATCCATATTTTTTTTAAGTTGTCCCCACTGAACAATCTTCTTACGATGCCGTTCCGGCATGTTAGGGGGATTCTAAATGCACACTGTATTATAATATTGTATTTATTTTACGGTTACATGGTGTTCCACAATTTAAACAAAAAATAATCATTTACCTATAATCGAAAGAAAAATATTTTCCTTGGGTGTTTAATTTATGTAACTACCAATATTATTAGGAAAAAACCCATTAAAACCATTCAACATTCCAAGAATGTTATAAACCGTTTGGATAAAACCAGAATGAATAGTGCACCATTCACTATTTGGTAATCGTTTGGAATTCCACGATATTACGAGAGATATAAATACAGGTAAAAGTAGAGGTGGGAATCCATTTATTTTAAAAATGCATTATTTTGTAACGGAAAAGTTGACATGCAATATAATTTTGAATTGGAAAAATGCGAACAAAATCAAGAGTACCTGTAAATTAAACTGTTTGTTTGCGGAATGATTTTAACAATAATTTTTGACGAGAATTGCCGAGATTAACTATTAAAATGCCGACTTCCAAACCGGAAGATATGTCAAACTAATAACATGATTGGAAACTAAACTAATAGTAAGATGTGTTCTTCGTTAGAATAAACAATCGCCTTTGTAATTCATTTTACGAAACTTCATTACCATAAACAATGTTTCAAAGAACAAATTTGGACCAAAATATTCTGATACAAAACATGAACTAAAGTGCAATATACCACATGTATATTCGCGATACACTAGTCATCGATTAGTTTCGAAAATTATTAACATCCTCCGCTTAATGAGTCTTGTCTGGAATTTGCGCACACAAACAGCTGATTCCGTGAGATTGATTTTAATGTAAAATTGATAAATTTGAAAAGAATAACCAACTTTTGTTTACTAATGGGAGAATACTTTTTTATCACATAGAAAATAAAATTGATGAAATTTTTTTAAACGTGATTAAACTGTTTTATTACTCTCATAATGCTCATAAATACTTTATTAGACAGTTATAATAAATATAACTCAAATTTGCAGCTTATAAAAGAAATATGGACACAGAATTCCCTCCCCAATTATTGGAATATTGGAATTAACTTTGCACCATATATAAAAATGAGATATCTTTGAATGCTCTAACCGCAGAGGAATTACGCTTATAAATGCAGCGTAAATAATATATGTTCCACAGTACTCTGTCACCGTATGGCACCATATGTAAAAAGGGTAGTAGAAAAATACCAGGCTGGTTTCAGAGGTGGTAACCTGAAACAAATTTTGGAAAAAACACTGGAAAATAACATTGATGCTCATCACATATTTATAGACTACAAAGCAGCCTACGACTCTGTGAATAGAAGAGAAATGTTCAAAGCAATGAAAGAGCTAGGAATACCAAATCAGTTGGTAAATTAACAAAACTAACTCTTGAAAACATTGAATGTATAGTACGAATTTAAGGGGAACTGTCTGAATCTGGCTCTGGAAAAAATAATACGTATGTCACAAATCACAACCACTGGTTCAATATATAATAAATCAGTGCAAATCCTGGCCTATGCTGATAATATCAATATTGTTGGGAAAACGCTAACTCTGAGATAGCGCGTGCATTAAAAGATTTAGCTACAAAAATGGGTTTAAAAATAAACATCAACAAAACGAAGTATATGAAAATAAGCACGCAACCACAAATCCTACGATAACTTGTTATAAAAAACGACGTCATCGAAGCAGTGAACGAATTTGTATACATGGGAGTGGAGCCATAACCTCTTTTATTATGCAGGCCGGGCGATGCCCGGTTGGGTGGTTACGTTCCTCACGCAGCCAAACCCCCGTCATCCGAAAACCGACCCTCTCCTGCTGGTCTGTTCCTCCCCGTTCCGATCCGGAAAGTAACAGACCAGCAGCGTATGGCCTTTATGGCCCGATGTTTGGCCAGTATTACGGCTCACGAGCCGACCGTCCCCCCTGTAGCATAAACCAACGCCACACGGTAAAGCGGGCTTGGAAATGATAGCCTGCAGCCAATAGGGGCTGATAAAGAGTTTAAAAATAGTAAAATAAAAAATCTAAAAAAGTAGAAATAGGACGACACAGACATAAAGGACGATACAGAACATTTACGTTGTCAGTTAATTAATAAAACCCTAACTAGACGAACGTAGGCCCACGATAGGAAGAAGTCGATATGTGATATTCGAAGCGTAGTTATCATAAGTTATTTATGTTAGGATCTCATGAAATAACTATGAATATGGATGCCACCCATGATTGCCTTTGTGATAAGGTTGCGGACGTCAAACCTTGAAAGGTTAAAATTCTCAGGACACGAGAATTTGATTGACTCCAAGTTCCGCGAGCACCAACGATTAGAGGTGCCATGCAAATTTGTTTTCCTGGATATCGGGTCTGCATGGTCTGAAGGAATCGAGGCTCAGTGTACAGTGCTGTTTAATTTGCAGCAGCTATACTTAGGGGTTCAGGACCCTCCCAGCTGACGGCAACGTCCACGACAATTACCTGCTCATTAAGATGTGCGACAAGGTCAGGTATCTTCAGAGTCCCATCTGCGCATCTGATACGCGGCTCAACCTCGCATGTCCACCCACTTAACACTGAAAATAATACTACCGCAGAGATCAACCGCGGATTTTGCACGGCCAACAGATGATATTTTGGGCTCAATCTCTTCCTTAAATCCACAATTATATTGAGAGGGAGGGAAGGAAGTAGTAAAATGTTAGATGCTATTGGGTGGTTGGAAATGGGGGAAAACAGTAGCAAAAAAGAGAAGAACGAAAATTTAAAGACAATTATTAGAAAGATGATTTGGATTAATGGAATACTTCGAGGTAGTTTGGCGGTTGATACAATTGATGACAGTCCTCATGTCTCTAGAAAACTCAAGATCCTCATACAAATCCAACCATAAATGTTCCTATCTTGGATGTTGTGAATTTGACACCGTCAGGGATGTTGAGATGGTGCTTGTTAACTTTAAGGTGATGAGAAAAGGCTGATATCTTATCTCTTAGAGTGTTTGCAGATCTAGTTGAGAGTGACCTATAAGTCCTGCCAATGTAGGAGGCATCGCAATCAGTATAAGTCAGTCTGTAAACTCCACTATGGTTCATATAGTGTATTGTATGTTTAGTATTTGTCAAGAAGTGGTTAAGAGTATTTCCAACTTTAAAAGATATGTGTGTGTTTTCTGAAGAATTAATTATAATACGTTTAATTTTTTTAGATAAGGTGGGGTTGTGATATGATAATGACCTGTAAATTATGGTAGAAGAAGAAGCTTCACGAAAAGCAGAATTTTGAAGCAATCTGGATTCTTTTTTACGGATAAGTTTATTTCTTATAAAAGGATCATAACCATTGTTGACAGCTATTTGTTTTATGATGTTCTTTATTAAAAGAGTCAGTTGAAACTTCTAAAAGCAGCTAATTTGTGTGGTAGAGGCTGGTTGGAGGAAGAATGAATGACATGATGGGTTTGGCTGGGTTTACGAAAGATACCAAAGTCGAATTGATTATTGAAAACATTAATAGTTATAAATCCGGTACATCAAATGACACAGTAATTACAATAGGGCAAATTTCCAGGAATATATAATTTGAGGAACAAACTACATAAGAGACTCATTCTTATTTATTTGTGATAGATTTAATATTTAAATCAGATCTACATCCCTTCTGGACAGTCCATATCGATTTGAAACACATGCTACTATATGTCCAAAACTACTAATCTATCGCTAAAATGATATTTATTAACCAAATAATGCTTGACATACATTGTAAAAAATAATTAAGAATTCACTTCCGCTAATAAATGTGTTATCGCTGTAATGAGTATACTACAGATACGGATTGATTCTTTAAAATTACCAATAATTTTCTTGGTAATTACCTTAAACAGAACATATTTCAAATTAATACTGATACAATATAAATGATAGTTTTATATTTTTTAATTTATAACATCCCATTAGATATAATTAGATAACTATAAATATTTCCTTGTTAGAAATATCTAGAAAATAAGTTCCAAAATAACTAACACTAGAATCGTAAGTTCCCATCTCTTTCTTACCTGATATTTTTTAATGCTATCTAACTGATCTTGAGTAGGCTCTGCGCACACTGGCGTTGTGACGGTCGGGGTGGTATTATTACCAGGGGTGATGCTATTGTTATTGGTAATTCTGGCGGGTAACTGTGGAGCAGGTGCCCTGTTGACTAGACGACCGTCCTTTTCGATCTTTAGGTGATCTCGGGGCGGAGGTACGGGTTTCGTCGTTGCGGCGGTATTATCGGATAATGAGGTTTGACACACGGTGGAATCGTTTAGCCCACTCTGTAACAATTTAAACAACTTTTAAAAACAAGTAACAAATATATAGTATTATATTCAAAATATTTTCCACCGACGTTAGAAACAATACTACTACCACCACCTTGTAAATTAAAACGTTAAAAACTTGTAAAAACCGTTCACAAATACAGTGCCTTCATTATCCAAACGACTTCTTAGAAAATTATAATAAAGTAATAAAAATAATCCTCCCTTATAAATCTTCTAGTGTTGAAAATTTGTAAGTATCAGGACTGACTTAAATCACTCTGAGATAGCGCGTTCTTCACTACCTTGTTATTAGGGTTAATTTTGGGGTTTTCAGAGAATTAGTTTTTAAAGATTAATCTGTAAGTTTACCAGTTGTATATTGTAAAATACAATGTATGTCGTTCATGAGAAACAACCAGCTAAAATTTAAAAGGGAAATTCCCAGTGGTTGGGAGTATACCATAGTTTAAAAAAACTTAGAATGAAGTAAAAACTTCTTTTTGTATAATCGTATAAAATTTTTTAAAAATCATCCAAAATAGTTTTACAAATTCTTCAGAATGTTTTCAATCCTATCAGATTATCCTCAGTGAAAAACCTATAAGTATAACCACTTAAAAATGAAAACAAAAGCGGTAAAATTTTGACTGTTTGAAAATGTGGTTATTACTTTACATCTATATACTATTTGATTCTTAGATGACCTTTGAATTATATAATTTGAGTAACTAACATTGTAATTAATAAGACACTAGGTCGATGATAATGGATTACATTTTTTAGGGAACGTACAATTTCCCAGCTCAAAAAAGGGAACCTAAGCCCTGAGAGGTAACAATCAACTGTTGACAGAAGGAAGTGAAAATTGTTTTGAAATGACAAGAGATAGGTATTTTTTCGGGCGGACGTAATTTCGGCCGGAAAAAGAGCAGGTACTAAAAGCCGGTAGGTAAATTCGGCCGGAGGTTTTAAGTTGCTTCCTTATCTCATAGGTATTTTCGGCCGCAAATCAAATAAAATAACAGAATGCTTTATATTAAAATATTTCTTTATTCAATAAAATTATTACATCAACTTATTTCTATAAATTAAGTAAACTATAAATTTTTAAAAACGTTTTGATGTGATACAGATTTAACGAAATTAATTCTAGAAATATTGTCAGATCGAAGCATATTTACCATGTTTTCGATAAATTTTAGTTTGTTTTTTACTTGTTTGTCTTTATTTTTGCTGGAATATTTAATTTTTTATTTTTAAATATGCATCGATCTGACATCTTTTAATTTTTCTATAAAAATAATATAGAAAGGGTGACTTGAATAAAACTAGAATTAAAGTGCGAATGGAATGATTCGCAGGCATTTGTGGTTCTTTTAATTGATGGGTTTTCATATGCCCATATATTTGGTGGAAAATGAGATTCTGGCGCTATGTAGTTTTCTAATAAATAGTCTGCGTATTTATCTATAAGTTTATGGTCCGGTTTGTATGACATGAGATCAAATATGAAACAATCTTCAACTTCAGAGGGGTCTAAATAAGTTAGCCCAAAAGTATGAGTAAGCCATTTGCTTTCCTCGCAGTTTTTATCTTTATACATTTGGGTTAACCCTAATGATTGTATTTTCCTATACCACGCCTGGTGCAAGTGGAATCTACAACCATTTAGTTTGGTTTTGGGAAAGACAACTTTTAATGCGTTATGAATTGCGATTTCAAAATCCACAAATACCTCCTTCGGTTCAAAAACAATATTATAAAGTTCAAAATTTTAGATTTTACCAACAGAAAAAGTCTCATATATGTGTCACTGGTCTTATTGGGCAACAGACAATACAAAAGAGGAACATAATGCCCATTTTCCAGTCCATGGATGGTAAATAACTGATAAAAATATTTTGTACAATAAGAAAATGTGCCATCCATGTAAAAATCTTTCATTTACATAAACTTATTATATTTGTATGGCAAGAAAAAACAATGATATTATCAGCTGTGCTGTTAATAAACAAAAAATTTTCACCTGTTGTGGTTTTCGGTCCATAACTATCGAGTACAGAATGTACATCGTGAATATCCTTAGGCAGGGCTGGTAGGAGCTTACGGCGGCTGTTGTACAAATTTCTTCTTATTAGACTGACATCTATCGATGACAAATTCTCTGGCAAATGATTTGAAAGAACGCTTTTAATAATTTTTGAAGGTTTCTCCGATATGTCTTCCTCAGCTTTGCGCTTGCATGAAGTCGTCACTATTTTTCTCTCCAACGTAGTTTCATCAGACTCGTGGTTGTGGATTAATTCACTTCTAGTAACTGTGTATTCCGCACCAACAGTGTACAGTTTGGCTAAACATCTTAAATTTTTCTTTATACACCTCCAACGTACTTCACCACTTTTTAATACGTCCTGTTTACAAAACTGAAACTTTTCTACAACTAGTAAGTCACAACCGCGTGAACTCTTAATTACTGAAACAGATGCCATCGTATACAAATAATATATTTTATGCTTTCTATCGACTAGTAGCTTCAAGATAAGTTATAATACTGACTAGCTATAATAATTTTATACCTGTTATTTGTGAATTTTATACATTTAAAGGAATAATCTTAAGTAGGTACAACATAGTTATTAGAATAAAGAGATAAGTAAATTAAAGGTATTTCCGACAGGTACACAGGATTAGGTATTTCCAAATAAATACACAATTAATATTTTACAGAAACTATGAAGCGTAATTACCAATATTTTAATCTCATCGTAAACATCAACCCCTCGGCCGAAATTACCCCTGTCATAAATGGTACCCCTTGATTTATGCAGGTAGGCCAAGGGATTACCGGCCGAAATTACGCCCGCCGATTTTTTCAAGTATTATATAGGTATCTTTTCATATCACTTCAAGACAAGTGATAGGTATTTTTTTAAAATCATCAAATGGTATATGTCCAATAAGGGTGTTATTTAGAAATAAATTTATATTTATAAAATTATTTTTATTTGTTGAAGAAAAAAAAGAAAAAAGAAAAATTATATTATGAATAATTAAAAAATTAGATAAATGTTTGCTTTCAAATATACTATATTGATAATATGTGGGTTTTGTAGACAATTTTTATAATCTATGCACCGGGGAAGACATATTAATCCTTATAGGAGATTTCAACGCCCAAATAGACAAAGAAAATTGCTTCAGAAAGGTTGCAGGTGCAAACTCAATACACGACACAACAAACAATAATGGAGAAAAACTATGTAATTTAGCAACGGCATTAAACATGGACATAAGTAGTACGAGATATAAACAAAGACATACACAAAATAACATGGATGAGACCAGGATGTCTGGAAGGAAATCAAATAGACCATGTACTGATTAAAAAGACACAAACAATCGATAAATGATCTCACAGAGGGGCCAATATCGGATCAAATGTTAGTGATTACAAAATGTAAAATAAAAACAACGAAGAATGAAAGGCAAAAAACATAGAGAAACTGGGACGTAGATACATTGAAAAAGAAAGAAGTAAGAAGAAGAAGTACAAGAAATAAATACAGAGATGCAGTTTAAAGAACAACAAATGGAGGAACAGTGGAAAAAATCAAACTGGGAATTAACAATGCAGCAGAGAATGTCCCAGTAAAAAAAAAAGAAGACATAATTGGTTTGACGATGAGTGCAAATTAGCAGTGGAAAAAAACAACAAAACAAAATTGAAATGGTTAAGCATAAGCAAAGAAGAGGAACGAGAATAATACAAAGATCAAAGGCAAAAGACAAAGAAATTATTTAAATCGAAAAAAAAAAAATCAAAAAGTAGAAGAAATTATGAACGAGATAGAAACAGAAAATAAAAGACACAGCTCAAAACCATTGTTCCAATACTTAAAACTAGGTAACCGAAAACGGACAGCTAATATAGTTATAGAAGCAGAAAAATGGCAGATGTATTTTAAAGAAATATATCAAGAAACGGATAGAGAAGAAGAATGAGAAACAATAACAAACACAGAACAAAATGAAGAAGAAGAAATAACCTATACAGAAGAGAAGAGAAAGAGAAAATAAAAAAACTTAAAAACGGGAAAACGGCGGGAGAAGACGCAATATATGCAGAACTTATAAAATGCGGTGGGAGGCACTGTACAGACAGATTTATGAACTAATACAGAATACATGGAGCAAAGAAATAATGCCTAAATAATGACTCTAGTACATTTAGCTTTGGTCAAGAGCAACCCTAGTGTCATATAAACCACAAAAACGTTCTGTTATATTACACTGTGCTCCATGGGGACGACGTTTATTCTGTAACTGGAAAACCGGCAATCATTAGAGCATATATCAGCACAAAAAGCAGTGTTGATACCGAAGATAAATTATGTGCACAATATGCTGTGGCACGTTGTAGTAGAAGATGGCCTACGGTTGTTTTGTACAGCCTTTAAATGTTACAGCAATAAATTCCTTTGTTATTTACAATAATTGTAACATTCCAAATTCCACCAATACCCGACGAGCAGTTTTGACAAATTGAGCATTTAGCCTTATTTGCAACCACCAGAAGAATCGAACCAAAATGTCTATATACCCAAGACAATAAGGATTTGACTAAAGGAGATCTGTCATTTGGATGAAGATGTCGTGCCCTTTCGAAGAACTCCGGAAGCAATTGGGAGGTGTGGTGACTGTGGATGGAAAAAGAATTGTTAACGAAATATTTTTGTTCGATTTGTAAAAAGTATCTTTGTTTCGAACATGTATATCCAATTTGCAATGGCTGTAACAATAATACGGCTTAATTTTTATTATGTTTTTTGCCGTCTCTTATATTTTTTATGATAAGTCTTAAGTCTCAGTGAAATAATGTTTTATTTTTGTTTAAGGTAGTTCTTGAAGACTGATATGTTATATTCTAATTTAAATTAATTGTAACTTGTTTAGTAAAAAAGGGAATAAATCAAACTATTACAAAAATTGTGGACTATTTTTTGTGCTATGTTAGTTCTCAAAAGGAGCCGGGAAAAATCCTCTCTTCGCTTTATAGTGGGAGGTGTGGAGGTTGCACCGGTTAAATCGATTAAGTATCTGGGAGTCTGGTTGTCGGAAGGACTAAAGTTCGGAGTACACATCCAAAAGGCAGTAGAGAAGGCGAACCGAAATCTGGAGGCATTGATACGGCTGATGCCAAACATTGGAGGCCCAGGTAGCACCAGAAGAATGGTGTTAAATGGAGTTTTCCAGTCGGTGGTAACCTACGCTGCCCCCGTGTGGTGTAGCGTACTAAACACTGCGAAATACGCTAAGCTGATGGAGACTTCGCAAAGGCGAATGCTCCCTCAGGCTATCTAGCGCATATAGGACAGTTTCAAATGAGGCTCTATATTTCGTTGGAGCGATGATACCGATCGTTTAGTTGTGCAAAGAGCGAGCGAGGGTATATGCGAGGAGGATGGACTTATTCCCGATCTGAGGCCGTGGTGGGAATATAAGTTCAGGAAACTACACTACTTCCTGTTGCAGTTTCTAACCGGACATGGTAGTTTTGGTACCTTCACAAATATAATAGGCAAATTTGCCTCGGCAGACTGTACTGTTTGTGGGTACCGGACACTTCCGCCCACATTTTTAACTGTCAGAGATGGGCAAATGGGAGGGGAGATTTCGAGAGGCGAATGGGTTTCGCGCTGGACGAAAGAAACATTGTAAACATAATGTTGAGAGGAGAGAAAGAATAGAGAGAAGTACACTGTCTGATTTCTGGGTTGATAAAGAAAAAGGAGCAGGAGGACAGAGTAGGAAATTAAGCCAGAGATCTGAAATTTTATGGTTAATATTATTTATTAGTTTATGGCCTAACGTCTGAAACATTTTCTGATTTACGCTAATAGCTATAGTTATTTATAAATTTTTAGTTTTTTATTTAAGTTGTTCATTGAGTGGCAAGACCACCTCTCTGGAACGGTGGTTAAGGTTTTAGCCGGAACACGGTTAATCCTGGGTTCTTCTGGCATATTCTGCCATTCAGCCGAAAGATGCCAGGGTGTCTTGTTCCGTGACGTAGATGTCCAAAAAAGATTTCCCCCACCGTTCATCATCATCATCAGTAGCTCGACAACCCTTTCTGGGTCCTGGCTTGTTCTAGGATTTTCCGCCATTCTGTTCTGTTCCTTGCTTTGTTTTTCCAGTTGGTAATCTTAAGTGTTTTCAGATCTTGTTCCATGTATACGAGTTTGGGTATTCCCTTTGACCTTCTTCCTACTGGTGTTTGCCTCATAATATGTTTTGGTGTTTCAGTCTCCAACATTCAGTCTCCAACGTCCGATCTTTATGGATGTTATGATCTCGGGTTCATTGTATGCTGTGTATAGTTTAAAGTTATATCTTCTGCGCCATATATCATTTTCCTTTACCCCCTTATATATGTGTCTAAGGATTTTTCGTTCAAATGTGCCTATAGGTTTTCATCGCTTTTCGACAGTGTCCATGTCTCTAATCCAAACAAGGACCGGTTTTATCAGGGTCTTGTTATTTTGCATTTGGTTTTTCTTGTGATGTTGTTAGATCTTAGATGTTTAATTAGTCCATTATATGTTTTATTAGCGATATGTATTCTTCTCTTAACTTCTTCACTGACATTGTTATCTGCGGTAACTAGTGAACCTAGGTATGTAAAATTTTTCACGCTTTCGATGTTATAGTCTCCTATTGTCAGATTCTGTAGGTTTCTTTGGCCTGTCGATTTACTGGCCTTCATGTATTTGGTTTTTATTTTATTAATGTTTAGGCCACTGTTTTGTGCCGCTCTTTCTATCGCATTAAATGCTTATATCATCTCTCTTTCGCTTCTAGCTATGATCCACTACCGTTGCATGTTAGAATTCAATACTCTGAGATAGCGCGTCTCTTACTGGAATTTGCAATACGGCAATTAAAAAAAATAAAAATAAACAAAATATGTGAATAATAATAAATTATGTTATAAAAGCTACAAACAATAGACTACTTTATTGAAATTTAAACAAAATGCATCCAGAGGATCATTTTTATGGCCGGTATAGTAGACCGTGTGCGACTACTGATCCACAAAATTAAACTGCGTCTACTGACAGGTTAAGTGAAACTTCTTGAAATTTGTGTAGCTGAATACATTGTGATATTGTCTCTATTTTCACGGGAAATTAAAGTTTTGTTGTACATTTTTAGAAGTTTTATTTATTTATTTTATTTTATTTTGTGCAAAAATTAATTAAAATATTGTTACGCATACTTTTTCATGGTACATTAAATACGGAATCGTTCCTAACCAAATTGATTAATTTAGAAAATTAAAGGCGGAAAACAATGGCTTATTATCTGGTACGCAATATTTATCTCTATTTAGTGGGCTAAATTCCAATTCCGTTGTTTCTAAAAAAACAAAATAAAAGGTCTCCAAGTAAAGGTGCGTCTCGCAAAACGGATGTACCTGTGACCGGAAATTCATTTGTTGTAGAGTGAAAAAGTGTTTACTGCCCCGATTTGTCGTTCGCCATGTTTACACAGCACAGGAAACGGTCCAATTGTCGTCCCTAGAGATCGACTTACATACGATTCGTACGGTAAAACAACGGTTTTGATTTAGCATAAATCAGTGCTGCAGATAGATCGATTAATAATGCATATTTATACAAATACAGGATGGTTTCTAATGTGTATGCTTCAATCATACTCTGAGATAGCGCG
>NW_027313544.1:0-21066 GCF_040954645.1 Diabrotica undecimpunctata | reverse complement strand
ACGCGCTATCTCAGAGTGATAGATACTGGTTCAGAAAGTACTTTAGTCTCGGAGAATTTTATTTTTAATACATTAAAACTATCAGATATAATAAAGATTCCAAAAATTAAAATTATTGGTGTAAATAATAAGAAGTTGGGTGAAATTGATAAACTAGCCAATTTTAAAATTAATATTCTTAATAAAGAAATTAATATGCAAGGATTTATTGTCAAGGATTTATGTGTTGATATATTAATGGGAAATGATGAATTGGAAAAGAAGAAAGTAAAGATAGATTTTGAAGAAAAAATGGTAACTTTGGAAGGGCAAATAATTAAATTTATGCAGAAAGATGAGGTAGAAGAAGGAATAAGAGTTGATAGGATATTATTAAAAGAAAATAATGATGTTTATGAAGAAGAAATGTATTTTGATGATAGGGAAATGTCCCAGAAGAATGTAAAGAATAATTATTGTAGTGAATATTTAAGGAATGGAAATTTTAAGCAGATGGATGCCTACGAGGCGGAGTGCGTAAAATTGGAAGCAAGGAATAATGAGTACATAATGAAGAATAATTTTATTTGTAAAGAAGAAGATATAATGAAAGTTTTAAATTGCCCTGAAGAATATAAATCAATAGTCATTTCCATATTGCAGCAACACAGGGGACTTGTCAATAAAGAAAATAGAATTGCACAAAATTATATCCATAGTATAAAAGTTAAAGAAGAAAAAGATTTTAAAACAAAATCATACCCAATACCATATAAATACAGAGAAGAAGTAAACAAAACAATTAATAATATGTTAGAAGATGGGATCATTGAGAAGGCAGACACACGTTTTATTAACCCCATAGTAGTAGTACGAAAAAGATCAGGTGAAATCAGGTTATGTTTGGATGCAAGGAATATTAACAAGATTACTGAAAAGCAATTTGAAGCACCAATGAGTATAGATGGAATATTAGGAAGAATTACAGGAATGTCATTTTTCACTAAAATCGATTTACAGCATAGTTTTTGGTTAATACCTCTAGAAAGAAAAAGTAGACAGTATACAGGATTTCAGATAGATGGAGTAGTATATCAATTCAAAGTAGTACCATTTGGACTTCAATCATCTTGCAGTGCTCTATGTAGATGTCTTCATGATATTTTGGATCAATATGAACATTTTGTAATTCACTACATTGATGATATATTAATTTTTTCTAAAACGGCTGAAGATCATGAGAAACACCTAAAAATTATAATAAATAGATTAGACAAAGTTGGACTAAAAATAAATCAAGAAAAATGTACAATTTTTCAAAAAGAAGTCATATATCTAGGTTATAAACTTAACACTAAGGGAATCGAAATGGATCCAGAACGGACACAAGTCATTCAGGAATATAAAACACCACACAATTTAAGAACTTTAAGAGGATTTATTGGAATAATTAATTATTATAAAAGGATGATACCAGATCTAAGTATAAAAGAAATTCCATTACTTGAACTACTGAGAAAAGGTGTAAAATGGAGATGGGATCAGAGAAGAGAACTAGCATTCCAAGAAATTAAAAACATTTTTATGTCAAATTTGAAAATATACTATCCTGACTACACACAGCCATTCATATTAAGAACAGATGCATCCATAGAGAGATTATCAGGGGTATTATTACAAATACATGATGGGGTCGAATACCCAATACAATTCATTTCAAGAATTACAAAGCCACATGAAAAGGGTTACTCAGTTTCAGAATTAGAACTAGCAAGTATAATACACTGTGTCACAAAATTAAGATTTTATTTGTTGGGTAATGAATTTACAATAGAAACCGATCACCAAGCTTTAACATCTATATTAAATAATAAATATGGAAACAGTAGAATACATCGGTGGAGTCTAATATTGAGTGAATACTCCTTTGAAATCAAATACATTTCTGGAAAATCCAATATAGTGGCAGATGCTTTATCAAGGTTAGAAAATACATCACAAAAAGGGCAGCGAACAATAAAAATTGGATTAAATCAATTAATAGAAAATACTGGATTATATTCTAAAGAAGAAATCATAAGAGATCAGATCAATTTGAGTGAAAAACAAAAAATCCTTAGGAAAGATGGAGTATATTATAAAATAATAAATGGCATAGAAGTATATGTAATAACTAGAACTTTAGCAAAGAAAATATTGAAAAATTTACATAACAATTATATGCATATTGGTTCAAGAAAGCTATGGATGCTATTTAGGGACAATTATTTTGCAAAGAATGACATAAGTATAGCAAAAGAAATTACTACCCAATGCCCAATATGTCAACTAAACAAAGAAAAGAATTTCAAAAACCAGAACACATATAAATCTAATGTTGTATATGAAAAACTAAATACAGTTTCCATGGATTTTATTTCAAATTTAGTTCTCAGTCCAACAGGAAAAAAGCATATACTAGTGATAGTTGATTTATATACAAAATTTATTAAACTATATCCCTGCTCCAGAACAAATGTTAAAACATTAAAATTATATATTAATCAATTTTTCGAAGAAATAGGACCATTTAGAAATTGCATAATAGATAATGCTACATATTTTAACAACCAAAAATTTCGGACATTTTGTGAGAAAAAGGGAATCAACATTCATTTTACAAGTATCAGACATCCTCAGGCAAATCCTGCAGAAAGATATATTAAAGAAGTTATAAAATATTTAAGGATACTGTGCCAAAATCAACACGAAACTTGGCAGCAACATATACCACAAGTAGAGTATTTTTTAAATAATACACATAATTTGAATACAGAGGAAGTACCAGAATATTTAATGTTTGGCCATATAGGAAACAGAAAGTGGATTAGTGAATATAATCAGGATATGTTAGAACAAGTAATGCAGAAAGTGAATAACCGAATTAGGAGGAAAGCTGAAAAATATATCAGAAGACAAAATCGAAATATAAAAAAACCAATCACATTTCAAAAAGGAGACCAAGTGTTAATTCGTTCACTTAGAAAAAGTAATGTTAAAGAAAACCGTTGTAAGAAATTACAACCAATGTTTGAAGGTCCATATACAATTGAAAATCAGAATGGACTAAATAGTTATGTGTTAATAGATGCAGAGAACAGACTAAGAGGCATATTTCATATCAACGACATTTTTCAATATCATGAAGAGATTGAATAATATTTTCTATACCTTTAACACAAATATAATAACACTAATAACTTACTGATAGATCCATTTCATAGATAGATGGTAGATTTCTTTGTTGTGAATAAATTTGACATCATACTTGTTGAATTTTGTATATATGGAAATTAATTTGTACCCTAAAAATCATAATTTGGGGTTAGACACAAAATTGATACTATAATTGCTATAAAAATGTCTTTCTAATATAATAAAGTGAAAAACTTACCAATTCATATTGATGAAAATTATTTTGAATGGAAATAATTCCTAGATTTTGTCTATAAATAAACAGAACACCATATCTATTATATTTTAATTAAGGTTATATTTTATTCTCTTATTTGACATGACAGTTTGACCATAGAATAGCTGAACTGTGATCCGTTGTTCTATGTTTTGACATAGACAGCGAACAGGGATGTATTTAACACATTTTAAATAAAAAAAAAAAAAAAAAAAAAATTGATTTATTAAATTTAATAAGGTATGAGAAAATTAATATTTAAAAAAATAATAAGTAAATTATTTATTTTAAATATTATTTTTGGGGTATTGTGACGATTAGGGTTTATAGAAAATAATTTATAAGTTATATACTACATAATATTAGATATTTGGTTGTTTTAAATAAGTTATATACTAGAGAATTTAATAAGAATATATTTATGTGAGGGCATTTTTAATAAATTGGCATATAGTGGTTGTAAAAAGTTGTATTTTAATATTGTAAATATATATAAGTGAGCCATGTGCTTAGGCAACCAAAAATACTCTCGGAGATTGACAGATATTTATACTCTGAAGTGACGTTTAAGAATATTTACGAGTATAAAGTGGGTTATAATAATATATTGTTTGAAATGTGTATTTTATTAAATTAGAATGTTAAGTTACTAATTTAATTATATATTCTGATCTGAAAAGCCTAAATGTAAACAAAATTATTAATAGAAAAGAATGGAATTCTCTGGATCTCCGGAGATGGCCATGTTTGCGAAATGGTTTGTTCCAGAAAATTCATACAAGTATGAAATAGAACAAATTGGAACATGATCTCTTACGAGATGGTTCTAGAATGTCCAAAAGATATAAATACCCGTGATTTGGATTCAAGATGGCAGTTTTTAGCAGTTTTATCATGAAAGTTAGTTAGAAGATAGATACATTTACTTAGTGAAGTCAATTGTTCAGAAGTTTTTTAAGTTTTTAGTCAGAAGTCAAGCAGTTTATTATGAAAGTTAGTTAGTGAAGTAAATTGTACAAAATTTTCAAGAAGTCAGTCAGAAAAGTTTAGTAAGAAATATGAAAGTTATTTGGAATCAGTGAATCAGGTACAAATAGTCAAATTGTTTAATATAGTGAGTTAAATGAAGATTAAAAATTATGCATATAATTTAATGCACATTTATAATTATACACAAATAATTATTGAAGATTAAAAAAAGTATATTGGAAGAAATTAAATTATATTATGGTTGGAGATTAGTATAAATCAACTTATAATAATTGGATATTGGTATATTGAAAAGAATAAATATAAATGCTGTTTGCTGGTGGTGTATACATGCTGGTGAAGAAAACTATATATTAAATTGGTAGAAGCTGATAATTGGAAAAAGTTATTTCACAAAAAACAAGGATAACTGAAGTACGAAGACATTCAGTGGTGATTAGAATCTATATACTTAGTTGAAAACAGTTCATTTAGGCATTCAGTGAAAGAAAGGTACAAAATTTTGTTAATATAATTTAGTTAGTGTCATAACAATTTCAATTTTGAAGATAGTTTGTTTAAATTTTAGATTGTCTATAGAATTTAATTAGTTTTTATAAGAATATCAGTTTAAAGATAGTTTATTTTAAATTTACATTGACTAGGTTAGATATATATGTGTGTTTCATAATAGTTATAATAAAGATAATTTAAAAAAGTACTTACAAGCTAATTCTTTGAGAACCGCGATAAAAACCCTATATATTATATTATTAAAAATACTCATTGCTCATCATTAAAACAAAAAAAAAAACACATCATAACAATATATATATATATATATCTACGGCATAAAGTGGACTCCGCCCATGTTAAAATTCAGGTTCAAGTGAGCTCCGTGGTCAAGTGGCCACCGATATACGGAGCTCACTTGACCATTCCATAATATTGGCTCTGTCGATTCGTCAACATGTATAGTTTCACAATTTTTAAAAATTTTGTGGAGCCCCTAAGTACCCCTGTATCATGAATGTATATCGCTTAGTTCACGTGTATATATTATAGGGGTCGTTCAGATCTTGTTCCGTGTATATTGGAACCATACGTATATCGGTTTAAGTAAGCTCTGATAGTTTGGCAACTATGGGATTAAGCCGTTTATTTCCAGCGTATATTCTAAACGGTTCATATAGACTCCTTACTTTTGTTATCATTCATACGCATTACAGTATGTAACAGATATGTGTACTACCAAATACCTGTTTTTGGTAGGTACGTGCTTTTCTAAAAATAGATTTATAGATACAAAAGGATTTCATCACCAAGTTGGATGTGTTTTTTCATATGCGAAAATTTCCTAATGTATTTTGTTAACGTGAGTATGTCTTTATACGTTTTATTTAAGAATCCGGTTAATAAGAACTTCTTTTATTTCATCCATTGTTTCATGATATCTTATATACAGCTTTTTTATTATTTTAATTCTTCTATTTTATTATTTTATTTTTTTCTGGATTCTATTTCTTATTATTCTATTTTTTAATTCTGGATAGAAGGTTATCTCAAAATAAATATTTAAGTGCTAAAATAGATATTTTTTTGTTAAAATGGGTAGTAGTGCACAAAAAAGGGAAGAATGATTAATTTTTCTAACATGAATTATACCACTTCACCAATATTACATATTTCTGAATGTTTTATCTCGTATTTAGGAGTAATATGTAATCAATATAAGTGGAGTTAGTGTCAAATTTGCAATGATCTTTATAAGTAATAGCTTACTGACTGTCTTTACATGTTCAGTTCACATAAATAAACCTTGTCCCTTCAAAAAGAGCGATTTGAACGGTAAAGTTAACTAAGAAAGTGCGATAAGTCTTGTACCACCCCACATGCACACAAGTTAACCGGTGTTTGCAGGCAAGAGTCCTCCTGGCAGATTTAAGGAAGATAACTACCATAAGGAAGTTCCGTTCGAGGGATCAGATGGAGAGGAGCAGCTTATTTTTGTTTGTATATCTTGCAGATGTGTTGATATAGCCAGTTTTTCCTTGATTCTAGTCATAAAATGGGCTGGTATTCGTGGAGTGGATGTCACGAATCTGGACTTTGTTTTTCTATTGTAGAGCTTATGTATGGATGTGAGTCTTAATATTCCCTGAATTTGGCTGACTAATTTATAAATAAATATTTTATAAGTTATTTAAATAACTATTTATAAGCGGCATTTAGATTAACCAATACCACTCCTCATACCTGATATTTTTCGTACTTCTCTTCGCTGTGTTGGGCAAGATTTAGTATTTGTGACATATATGATCTAACCTGTCATATATAGCCACTTTTGTCTTTTAATTTGAGTTTTTCTTCTATTATCGGTTTATATTAAGGATCATGTAGAGAAGTATTCTGTATAGCTGACAAAATAAATAGATATATTGGCCGATAGCTTTTGTGGTCGTTGGAGTTTTTGCCAGGTTTAAGCAAGGCAACAACTTTGTCTTTGCTTTGCTTGTCTAAAGACTTTGAATATTAGCCATTGTTGTATTTTTAGTTCCAATTTTATAGTTAGTTTTGTGCTCAGATCCTCAGCCAGGAGCCGTAATATTGTTCATTATATACGTGGATAGCGGATCCAAGCTCAACATCGTTGAAAGGTTCTCTCAGCTGACTGGTTTTGTTTTCTCTCATTATAAGTTTTTCTTTGCTTCTTTGCCTGCATTTAATATGTAATTTTCAGCGATTAGCTTAATACCAAATACCATAGGATTGGCCATTTACATGCTTCCTGCATTTTTTTAAGCGCATATATAAAGTAGAGTGTCTTTATCTCTAGATATACTCTTAATATTTATACACATAATTAGAATAGTTGGTCCTAAAAAGGACCGATTTGACAAAAAACATATTGAATGGGTGATTTAAGAATTAACGATTACTTAATTATTCATTACCCAGGGTACGCCCGATTGCGGTGGTCTTACTAGTACTTCAATTTTCGTGAACGCTTCTACTTTAAACTTCATAAAAAATGACTAATCTTTCACTTTTCTGTTACTGTTATTTTAAGACGATATTTCGAGTCAGATTTGTATAGTAATAACTATAGTCAATATATAGTCTCTATAAGTAAATGAGTAAATAAACAGGTTAAAATAGGTGTAGAAAATTTTACCTACATATATCGGCACCATTATTTAGGAGATGGGTTTATCCCAGAGATCAAAGGTTACATACTTTTACAGGCGTATTCTAGGTTCTATTTATATATTTTTATTACTAAAAAAGTGTATTTATAATAAAGGCCTTAAGCTATCTGTAGATTCCATGAATATTAGAATCTATGGAAATTAGCAAATTAAAAAATACAGACATAATTCTGAATGACCAACTTGAGACAAACAGTTATCCCCTCCTCAACTTATTCAGTTACAAAATATGACGTGTAAACGCATACCTGTTTAATTGTTAGATAAAATGAATTTCCATCAAGTAACGGTCGAATCTATCACTTACTAAAAGAGTACGAAAAGACCTGCTTATGCTTTAGAGTATGGGTACTTTAGTACAAAGTACCCTTTGCTTTTGCCAATTGCTTTGTCACTTTCTCAGCGATGGGTCTCCCTTTTGCTCATCAATAATGTTCCCGCTCGATATAGTTATTCTAAGATATTCAGATTTCACTATATGCTCTACATTTGGCTTTATCTCCTATTAATTTACAACTACGACGAAATCTTTATAATATATGTGATGCATTGATATTAAAGTGGAGTAGAATACTTGGTAGATAATATTTATTTGTTTTGAGTATACTTATTTTACGACCTAGTACATAAAAAAATAAATACTTGTGTGCTCAGTGCTTTCTAAGTCTGTAAAACATAAACATGCTTCCATATTAGATTATACATTTATTAAGAATGTCCACTCTCTGAATTGAAGTTTTTATCTTAAAATATGACTGTGTCCCACAATCTTTCACAAAAGTTATTCTTTTCTGAAATTTTCTGAATAAGGTTCAATAGGTTTTTATATTTTGTTTTAAGTTTTAATCTTTAAATCGGAGTTCATTTTTTGAAAAACTATAAACATGTGACAACAAATTGCTATATGAACGGCGTTATGCATCACTAGACCCAGCCCCAATTTCTTAAATTGTGGATTATGGCGCTTTCTGGTGGAAAAGAGGAACAACAGGATAACATCAGATGTAGACCAAACAAAAGAAATTAGGACACGCATTGAAATAGCACGTGCATTATTTTTTAAACTTTAAAAGTTTCTTTGTTTTCGGGATATAAAGTTAGAGCCTGAGAATGCTTCGATGTTACGTGTTCTCTACTTTTCTTTATGGCTTGGAAGCGTGAACACTAAAACAAGTCCATCTGAATAAGTTGGCCGCCTTTGAATTTTGGTGTTACAGAAGAATCCTACGAATATCATGGATTCAAAGAATGTCAAACGTGGAAGTAACTAGAATGATAGGAAATGGGGCGGAAATATTATTAACTATCAAAAGACGAAAACTTGAGTACTTAGGACATGTGATGAGAGGGCAAAAATACGCATTATTACAACTTATTATGCAAGGCAAAATCCGAGGAAAGCGAAATGTGGGAAGACGAAGAATATTCTGGCTTAAAAACTTAAGGGAATGGTTTGAATGCAGTAGTGCAGAACTTTATAGAGCGGCAGTCAACAGAGTCCGTATAGCAATGATGATTTCCAACCTTCGATAGAAGATGGAACTTAAAGAAGAAGATAGAAAAATGCATAAACTATCTACATAATAAATCCCATTAACCTGTTAGTAACGGATAACCAGATATATTTAAAAAGATTAAGTACCTTTCTTTTTATTTTGGATTTTGAATTTTGCATAACTAGAGCAAGCGACTAATTTTTGTGTATTAGTTTTGGACCAAGCGCCTCTTGCGAGCGTTTTAATGATTGTAAATCGAATATTTGGCAACATATGTACATAAACGTGGTTAACAATGGTGACGTTGGCAACTTGTTGAGGCGTTTAGGTTAAGAAGTAGTGGCAGTTATTGCTTAAATTTTTCTATAATAGTCACATTACAGAAGAGCTAACACAGAAAGAGAATACTTAACAAAAGACATAACATTAAGTAAAATGTATGAATTGTATATTGGAGAAGCAGACAATGATGATCTTGTTAAATTTTCGTTACAAAAAAATGTTTTTAACACGATTTAATCTTCAAAGAAAAAAGTTGAAAAAAGATACTTGTAGTAGATGTGATTGTTTCGAATTAGAAATTAAAAATTGCGAAGATAAAGAACAATTAAGCGTTAAAAAAAGAAAAAATGTGCACTTAGAAGAAAGAAAGCTAGACATGAAGATAAGCAACGATCAACCAGAAGTGGAAACCTTTTGTTTTGATTTAAAGAAAAACTCTTCCCCTTTCGAGAATTCTAATAAATATTGTATATTATAAGCGTCAATTATGTATTTACAACCTTTTACAACCTTGGTATCCATAGCGCCAAGGATAAAAAAGTCATTGTTATATTTGGATAGAAGGTGAAGCTGGTCGGGGAGCCCAGGACGTAGGCATTTGTCTTAAGAAACACATTGAAGAAAATGTTACTTCTGCAAAACATGTAATTTTGTGGTCAGACTTTTGTGGCGACCTAAACCGCAGCATTAAAATAGTTTTGATTCTGAAAATGATTTTGGAAACTCATTCCTACCATTGAAAAAATTACATTACGCTATTTCTTTCCTAGTCATAGCTTTTACCCAATGGTAGTGATTTTGGAGATTTTGAAAACGCCCTAAAATTTCCGGGTCCTAAAATTACTTGGGTTACATTGATATTTATGTGGCAATCAGCTGTAAAAAGTCATTGCCTTTTTCGTGTCGTATCATATTTTAGCATATCATATTTTGAGTGAAATTGATCCTAAATGCGTCTAATAATATTAAGTTTGTAAAACAGCTGTCCGTTTATGCTCATTTGTTCACCTTTTGTAAAACAGTCTGTGTAAATATAAGGGATTTATATAATCTTTTCATTTCGTAATCTTTTTGTTTTATAATTATAGTTCTCTTGCTTTTATTTTCTATGGTAATACATATACATACCCAATTCAAAAGGGAGAAAACCAGCGAATTCTAAATTAAACATAAACATTATTCTCTCTTTCTCCCTATATGTTATATAAAGATCATCGTCATCGTATAGTCAGAACGGAACAAGATTCTATTGCCTTTTCTTATTTTTGTCTTCCCTTTCCTATTGAAAATACAGCCAGGTAAATGACGTTTTTAAAATTTATGTCAATATTTCTGAAGTGCCTTTCCTTGGATAATTTTTTTTAAGCCCAGTTCGTTTGATTACATGTAATTGATTTGATATTCCACAACAGATAAGTATTGATTGTAGGTAGGATAGCAGGTGTTGATAAATATAAATGGGTCGGTAATAGTCTCATTATTCCTAAATCTGACCCTATGTTACCTCCTCCTTCATTTGTGGAAGTCTTAAAGGCATTTTTTTCTCTTGGGGCATCCTCCCAATTTAACTTGGCAATGCAGTTATTATAGAGTCTTTGGATAAAGCCAGCGCAACTTTAGCACTGAGATTTAGTTTCTTGTACGACGTTGCTATCTTTATATATGTGTTTGATCTTGGAATTAGCTCTGTTCGGTATTGGTTAGTACTCGGACCTCTGTAAGTCGGAAAATACCTCTGATGGCTTTTCTAGCAATCCTGGTCTAATTAATACGTTCTCGTCACGTATCCACACATTAGCACTGGTTTGATCAATATTTTATATATCCTGATTTTAGAGATTCGAATTAGACTTCTGGATTTAAAAGAGGGTTATATATACATAAACATCAGTTAGCTACCTAAATATTCCCTTTTATTTTTTATGTAACATTACCTACGGCATCTAAGACGCTGCAATCTTTCAAAATTATATGGCTTTATTGTTCCGTTATGCCCTACCCTCGATTCTCTCTTTTGTATGTTAAAGAACATCTACTAGAACATCTACTAAAGAAAGCCTAACCACTTTAAAATCCGGTCACATTTTCTATCATGTCGGAGAAAACTATGGGAATGGAGGCATTGGGCTCTTTATTAATAAAAAACTAGCTGAGAATATCATATCAGTAAAAGCAGTTTCCACAAGAGTTATACTTGCAAAATTACAACTAAACACCCGTTACTCCATAAAGATCATTCAAGTCTATGCACCAACATCGAGTCACGCTGACGAAGAAATAGAACAGTTCTATGATGACTTGTACACAGCTGTTTCAGAAGACCAAGAACATTTTACGGTAATATGTGGCGACTTTAATGACAAAATAGGAATAAGCACTGACCCAGCTGAAAATGCCCTCGGAAATTTTGGCATACCAGGTAGAAACGAAAGGAGCGAAATACTCTTAAATTTCCTATTAGAAAACAATCTATATTTAATGAATAGCTTCTTCTATAAGAAGATCCAATCCAAAAAATGAGATCGACTTCATCATTACTGACAAAAAACATATAGTCAAAGATGTTACAGTCTTTAAATCAATTTTCGGTTGCAAGCGATCATAGAATGGTCCGAGCAACTGTAGAAGTCAATATTAAGCACGAAAGACTGAAGATGATAAAAAGTAAAAAATTCAAACCTTGGATGCGCCCAACGAATGAACTTGAGTTTGAAAAATATATCACCAGTAACTTACTCAGAAATACAACAAGAGAAGACATAAATAACCTAAACGAAGAAATAGTAGATACATTAACACAAGATCAGGAAAAATTTGGCCCTAAACATGGAAAAGAACAAAAAAATAGTAAAGAAACGAAACAAAAAATGGAAGATCGTAGAATGCTGAGAAGTCAAGGAAATGTTGACTCACAAGATATAAACAACATAAATAAAGAAATCTCTAAAGCCATCAGACGGGATATTAGAAAATACAACAACGAGAAAATTATAAAAACTATAGAAGACAACAAAAGCATGAAAGCGTTGAGGAGAAAAATAGAAAATGACAAAAAAGAAATCTTCCAACTTAAAGACAAATATGGAAACATTATATAAAAGTCAACTTATTCCAGAGCTCATCGAACAACCAATACAAAAGGTACATAATGTAGGATCGGAGGATTATACCAGATATATCACGAGAGGAAATTCAACATGCCCTCAAAAATATGAAACATAATAGAGGTCCGGGGGAAGATGGTGTAGTCATTGAGACAATTAAACTAGGAGGTCCACTTTTGATGTCCCGAATCCAAACACTTTTTAATCTATGTCTGCATAGTGAAAACATTTCAAGTAAATGGAAAAATTCGGTTACAATCATCCTCCACAAAAAAGGGGATAAAGCAGATCTCGAAAACTATAGGCCAATTAGTTTGCTTAACTACCTATACAAGCTCTTTACTCGAATACTCACAAACAGATTAGAAGCAAAACTCGATTTCTATCAATCAGAAGAACAGGCAGGATTTCGAGCGGGACACGGAACAAACGACCATTTGCAATGCCTTAAAACTCTAGTTGAAAAGTCTATCGAATATAACAGACCCCTTGCTCTTATCTTTGTCGACTTTCACAAAGCATTTGACACAGTCGAAACAGTTGCTATCTTAAAAGCACTATCAGAATGCAGAATATATCAAAGGTATGCAAATATTAGTTGAAATATATACGAAAATGCGACAACAACCGTTAACCTCCATTGCACTGAGAAGATAAAAATTGGCAGAGGGGTGCGGCAGGGAGATACCTTGTCGCCAAAACTATTTATAACAGTCATGGAGTACGCATTTAAAAGGCTAGAGTGGGAATCAAAGGGTATTAGAATCGATGGAAAGATATTCAATCATCTCAGATATGCCGATGATATTGTTCTCATAACAGACAACTTAGGAGAAGCCAGAGTTACGCTACAATAACTACAGCAAGTAACCCAGAAAGTCGGTTTAAAAATAAACTATGGAAAAACAAAAATGATGACCAATCTCGTCCCCAATGAGCTAATAGAAATCAAAAAGTCGCCCATAGAACTTGTAGAAAAATATGTGTATTTGGGTCACGAAAATAAGGTTAACGCGAGATAAACCAAACATGCGAGCTACTCAAAAGAATAAGTCTGGGTTGGGCTGCATTCGGAAAAATGAGAGACGTATTTAAAACAAATATACCGATCCATTTAAAAAGAAAAGCTTTTAACCAGTGCGTTCTACCAGTCCTCACATACGGAGCAGAAACCTTAACTCTCACAAAAACATCAGCCGAAAAATTGAGAAGGACACAACGAAATATGGAGAGATCAATGCTTGGAATAAACTTAAGCAATAGAATAAGATAACGATGAAGTTCGTAGACGAACCGGAGTGGAAGACATTATCGAACATATTACAAAAAAAAAAATGGAGATGGGCAGGACATGTTGCAAGAATGAAAGACAACAGTTGGACCAAAAAATTGCTTGAGTGGAGACCACGGGCTGACAAGCGAAGCCGACGAAGACCCCCAAAGCGATGGACCAACGACCTCAAAAAGAATCGTGACCAATTGGATACCAGAGGTGCAGAACAGAAGCAGATGGAAAAGTCTAGAGGAGGCCTATGTTCAACAATGGACAACTCATGACTGATTGATGATGATGATGACTATTAGACCGCTTTTTTTTGCTGCTACTAGCATTATTTTTAGAGCATTCTATTATTTAATTTATGGATTAAATCCGGATAGCAAATAGATATTCTTCACTTTCTCGGAGAAATAATATTCTAACACACAAAATCCTATTAAATTGTCAAAACCTTCCTTGCATATTCTATTCACTTATGGGGAAGCAGCAGCAATATCAGTACCATAATAAGGCGTATAGTTCTGGACTGGCTAATTGTTGGATAATGAGAAGCATGAGTGTAGCAGTTTTAATGTTTTCGGTACTGCTACCTGGTATCGGGGAGCAGAATTATCATTACCGAGTTAATGCATATAGAAATTGTTGCTTGAACTTTATTATTATTAAACAACACTATATTTCCTAGTAAAATAATCATAAATTTACAGTAAGAAAAATTTTTGAACGTTGGTTATGAAAACATCATGTACATACCACCGGGTTCACTATGTCCATATCCAGCAAAATCCTTGTAATAATGATACTGGAAACCAAAGATAAAAATATGCTCCAAGAAACTCTGTGTTATAAAACAGTCGAATAAAATACAGATTCTCGATTCCAATAATCAAAAAATTAAATGAACAGCTTACTAAAATAGAAATAACGCCTATTTAAGAATATAATCTATTAACGGCCCAAGGGACAAAGCACTCCTAGCATATGCTAATGATATAGAACTCATAACTCTAATGAGAAACTCTTTCGTCCACAAACTTCAATAAAGTGAAGAGAGCACAAAAAATGTTTGACTTAAAATCAACGAAATAAAAAACCAAATACAAGCGAATCAACAGAAAACCAATCAACCAATTCAATAAATTTAGAAAAAACATTAAAGTCAACAACTACCAATGTCGAAAGTATGGAACACTTTAAATATCTTAGATCACTAATCACGGTTAGTAATAATGCCACTAAAGAAATACAGAGCATAATTCAAACTTCAGACCTATTTTAATACATGGATGTGAGTCATGGAGAATGACTAAAACAAATAAGGAAGCACTCCGAATATTTGAAAGGAAAATAATCAGAAATTTTTATTTAACCCCATTATCATAACTACTATTTAAATGGGAATAAGCCACAATTAGAGGTTAAAGTTAGTTTATTGACGTTTCAATTTCCACTTCGGAAATCATTCTCACTAATGTTTGTATTTTGAGAACGATTTCCGAAGTGGAAATTGAAACGTCAATAAACTAACTTTAAGCTTTAATTGTGGCTTATTCCCATTTAAATAGTAATTACTTTAAAATGCCACAAGAAAATAGCTTCAGAACTCATTATCATATCGCTACAAATCCGTATAGAATAAGAAAACATACTGAATAAAGAAAGCTCGCATAACGATATTGTTCAGGAAAATAAATCCCTTAAGGTATATCGGACACGTGCATAGACGCCAAGATGTCAAACTTGTAGAACCGGTGTGGAAGGAAGTTAGCACAGAAGAATGCCACTTGGGCATGTCAGTATACAATGGAGAGAAAACATCCAATCATATCTCAAAAAATGAACATTTCATTTGATTGCAGATTCGTGGAAAATCGATCAACTTGGAGATAAGTTGTAGTCAGCGAAGACCTACCCAGTGTTATAGCGCTACGTATTGATAATGATAAAGAGAAAAAAGAAACAGTGACAAAAAGCAACAAAAATGGACTATGGAGCAAAGCTGCTTCAAAATCTTTGATTGGAGAGGATTAAAATGAAAGTATAAGAAATACAAAGGATGATTGATGGATTCGAGAAACTTGAGACTTGAGATAGGCACTCTCCGAAACAGCTGTAGTGATAAGATAGAAATAATTTTTGTAGAAGTTTTGCTGTTTTATTGTTAAACAAAATGGAATTAACATACGACATTATATACGCTAAAATAACTAGACAACTTATATGATACGGACATATAAGGAGAAAGTTTAATGATACAATAATCTACCCAATATTTGTTATGAGTAAAAACGATATGAATAAACAAAATAAAGAAATCCATGGCAAAAGGCAAGAGTAATGATTTAAAAATGAGAGAGGTATCCTGTGGATAACATGTGCTTAATTAGGAACGAATGGAGATGAAGATCAGAAGACGACAAAGAATGTTTTAAATTGATAAATGTATACAATTTTTAGCAATGTATATTTATAGGTCATTATTAGGGCCAACGTGCTAATTTTATGTAAAATAACACTTTTCAAGTTGGATCGGTTACAGGACGGTGGAATCAAATACACCCAAAAGTTAAAAACTATCGATGTTTATATGAAAGATGAAACCTTATGGCACATGACCGTGCAATCTTGACACCTACACATTATCACATAATTGTGAACGGTATATTGTACCTAATTACTAAGAAGTTTGTTATTTTATTCTAAGAATAAGTTTAATAATTTACGGGAGATTTAATGTATTTAAAATTTTTACATTATCCGGTATCGTAATAAGAAGTCAAATTTCACTACAACTCCATTAAAACGTGTTAAATTTTACTTTGGATATTCTTTTTGTGAATATAATAAGTAAAAATACAGTAAGTTTCATCTTCTTATTGTGCCGTATTCTAATTAAGGTTAGCGATTACTTCTTTAAACGCTTCCCATAAATTATTATAGTTTTAATTTAACTACTTTATGAAACAAATATTGCACGTCATAAATTGCAGGAATTGAAAAATTACAAAGATCTCCTGTTTACAGAGTTTCTTTTAATTTTATGTAGTTTATTATAATCCCACCGAAGGGCTTCTACTTTCTTAAACTGTTACACGACTACTCTACTCGATGTTAGTACATTTAGAGACTAAATGTTTAAGTGCATATACATTTTAACAAAAAATAATAATAAATAAAACGAAAACTAGCCATTTCCAAGTTTATAATAAATACTTTTTTAAGTTTGAAAATAATTAAAGCAAGTAATATAAATAACCACCATAAAATATTTAACTACATTAACCAAGTACCTATTTGTGAAATTTCTCGATGACTAAATTGATTGATATTCAAATAAATTTGAAGTTCCAAAACGTACCTGCTGTAAAATTTAAAAATCTACGACTAATCAAATTATTGGCAACATCGGAGGAGTTTAGTTGTATACGCAAAGAAATGTATACGGATCCCAAAAGTGTTTTAACCTATTACGGAGTCCACTTAATCCGACGTGTTGGTCGGAGTCCACATAAAGCGCTATCCAGATAATAATATACACGATGTATATTCGCCTGGAGTTAGTATAATACCGTTTTAGTACGGAGCCCCCATTAACCGCTAGATCTATTATATATATATATATATATATATATATATATATATAGATCTAGCGGTTAATGTGGGCTCCGTACTAAAACGGTGTTATACGAACTCTAGGAGAATATACACCGAGTATATTATTATCTAAGTAGCGCTTTATGTAGACTCCGACCAACGCATAGGATCAAGTAGGCTCCGTAATACGTTAAAAGATTTTTGGGATCCGTATACACCTTGTCTGGTACAAAACTAAGCTCCTGCAATGTTGCCAATAATTTTATTAGTCGTAGATTTTGAAATTTTACAGCAGGTATATTGTGGGACTTGAAATTTATATTAATATTCATCAATTTAGGCATCGAGGAATTTCATAGATACTTGGCTAACGTAGTTAAAATTTTTATAATATAAATTGTTAACCGAGATATAAATTTATATTACTTTTATGTTTAATAGGCAAGGTAGTAATTTATATTACTTGCTTTAATTATTTTTAAACTTAAGTAAGCGTCTATTATAAACTTGGAAAGTTTCCATTTTTATGCATTAGTATTTTCTTTTAATGCATCGGACTAAAACATTTATCATATAAATGTACGTATATCGAGTGGAGTTTTCGTGTAACAGTTTAAGAAAGTAGTAGTACTCTAATATTTGTTACCACATAAAATTATAGAAAACTCTGTACAGCAGGGAGATCTTAGTAACTTTCTGATTGCTACAGTTTATGACGTGCAATATTTGTTTCATAAATTAATAAAATTTAAATTACAATAATTTATAAATCACTTTTTAAATTGGTCACTTATGTTAATAGAGGTCATCGTGAGTGCAAAAAGTAACAACGAGTACGAAAGATATCAGGCATCAGGGGTGGTATTTGTAAATCTAAATACCGCTTACGACACCTTAAATTAAAGGGAATTTCTCTAAAAACTATATGACATCCCCTTAGATAATAAACTCACTCATTTTAATATATTAAAACTGCTGTATATAGAGATTCGCGGATAGCGGGTAGGAACTACTTTTTGGACAGTCCTATCAGGAAAAGTGAATCAATCCCTGCCTTCCGCAGATTCCAGGTGTTTCCTGGCCCAGGAAACTAGTACCTGTTAAGGGTCCCTTCTCCAGGGTTATGGATGAAGACCACAACGGCATCCAGGGCGGAGAAGAAGGTCTTTACAACGGTCTGGAGGGCGGAGGTGGCAGCCCAATGGTTTTAGGGTTTATATAAAATCAAACCTGGAAAGCGGTAGCTGGTCTTTCAGTATTTGTATTAAGCGGGAGTCATGTAGGCCAGAACGGTCAAAACATAACAGTACCCGGTGCGGTGGAAACCACTTAAACAGCATGTACACAGCGGTTTAGAAATCCCAGGGAATGACTACTACACTATTTTTCCCAGGTTTATCAATATATCTGAGGAATTAAACGATGGCCCCGAGTACGGGCGCCTCTTAAATAAGGTAGAGGTGCGAAGAATGGGTCCGGCTTGGCCAAATTTGATATCGAAAAAAGCTGTAGAATAGGCACATGGAATGTGCGGAGTTTATATGAACCCACAAAAACACAGTATGCCATAAATGAGATGAGAAGACTGCAAATATCAATTCTAGCTATTAGTGAAATGCGATGGCCCCAATCTGGCCAATGCCATGTGGATGATCATGAAGTGTATTATGCAGGAGAAGACAGTAATTATCATCGTAATGGTGTAGGATTCATAGTCACAAAGGATGTTAGCAAATGTGACAGGGCGATATGCCAGGTATCTGAACGGGTCATAATGATTCAGTTGAACGCGAAACCCAGAAATATAAATTTAATACAAGTGTATGCACCGACAGCGGAAAGTGAACTGGAAGAACTTGAAAAGTTCTACGCCAATGTAAAGACCGTCACTGACCAACTCAAGACTAGAGATCTTACTATTCTGATGGGTGACCTTAATGCTAAGATAGGAAAAGGCAGACAAAGTAACATTATTGGATGTTATGGACTGGGCGATAGAAATGAAAGAGGAGATTATTTCTCAGATTTTGCAAAGAACATCATCATCATCATTAATCAGCCCTGAGTTGTCCATTGTTGAACATAGACCTCCTCTAGACTTTTCCATCTGCTTCTGTTCTGCACCTCTGCTATCCAATTGGTCACGATTCTTTTGAGGTCGTCGGTCCATCGCGTTGGTGGTCTTCCTCGGCTTCGCTTGTCAGTCCGTGGTCTGCACTCAAGCAATTTTTTTGTCCAACTGTCGTCTTTCATTCTTGCAACATGTCCTGCACATCTCCATTTTTGCCTTGTAATATGTTCGATAATGTCTTCCACTCCGGTTCGTCTACGAACTTCCTCGTTTCTTATTCTATTTCTTAAGCTTATTCCAAGCATTGATCTCTCCATCTTTCGTTGTGTCCTTCTCAATTTTTCGGCTGATATTTTTGTGAGAGTTAAAGTTTCTGCTCCGTATGTGAGGACTGGTAGAACGCACTGGTTAAAAGCTTTTCTTTTTAAATGGATCGGTATATTTGTTTTAAATACGTCTCTCATTTTTCCGAATGCAGCCCAACCCAGACTTATTCTTCTAAGTAGCTCGCATGTTTGGTTATCTCGCGTTAACCTTATTTCGTGACCCAAATACACATATTTTTTCACAAGTTCTATGGGCGACTTTTCGATTTCTATTAGCTCATTGGGGACGAGATTGGTCATAATTTTTGTTTTTCCATAGTTTATTTTTAAATCGACTTTCTGGGTTACTTGCTGTAGTTATTGAAGCATAACTCTGGCTTCTCCTAAGTTGTCTGTTATGAGAATAATATCATCGGCATATCTGAGATGATTGAATATCTTTCCATCGATGCTAATACCCTTTGATTCCCACTCTAGCCGTTTAAATGCGTACTCCACAACTGCTATAAATAGTTTTGGCGACAAGGTATCTCCCTTGACCCCTCTGCCAATTTTTATCTTCTCAGTTGTGCAGTGGAGGTTAACGGTTGTTGTCGCATTTTCGTATATATTTCGAATAATATTTGCATACCTGTGATCTATTCTGCATTCTGATAATGCTTTTAAGATAGCAACTGTTTCGACTGTGTCAAATCCTTTGTGGAAGTCGACAAAGATAAGAGCAAGGGGTCTGTTATATTCGATAGACTTTTCAACTAGAGTTTTAAGGCATTGCAAATGGTCGTTTGTTCCGTGTCCCGCTCGAAATCCTGCCTGTTCTTCCGATTGATATAAATCGAGTTTTGCTTCTAATCTGTTTGTCAGTGTTCGAGTAAAGAGCTTGTATAGGTGGTTAAGCAAACTAATTGGCCTATAGTTTTTGAGATCTGATTTATCCCCTTTTTTGTGGAGGAGGATTGTAACCAAATTCTTCCATGTACTTGGAATGTTTTCACTATGCAGACATAGATTAAAAGTGTTTGGATTCGGGACATCAAAAGTGGACCTCCTAGTTTAATTGTCTCAATGACTACACCATCTTCCCCCGGAGCTCTATTATTTTTCATATTTTTGAGGGCATGTTGAATTGCCTCTCGTGATATATCTGGTATATCCTCCGATCCTACATTATGTACCTTTTGTATTGGTTGTTCGATGAGCTCTGGAATAACTTGACTTTTATATAATGTTTCATGGAAACTTTCTACTATATGTAATATGCTTGGTCTATCTGAGATAATATTTCAATTTACTCTGAGATAGAACG
>NW_027313543.1:0-21069 GCF_040954645.1 Diabrotica undecimpunctata | reverse complement strand
ACGCGCTATCTCAGAGTAACCGGGCATCGCCCGGCCTACAAACTAAAAGAGGTATGGCTCCACTCTGATAGCGCTCTCAGGTATACAAATTCGTTCACTGCTTAGATGACGTCGTTTTCTATAACGAGTGGTCGTAGGATTTTTGGTTACGTGCTTATTTTGATATACTTCGTTTTGTTGGTGTTTATTATTTAGCCCATTTTTGTAACTAATTCTTTTAATGCTACATACGTCTCTCGCACAGCGTTTTCCGTTCTTCCAACTATATTGATATCATCAGCCTAGGCCAGGAATTACACTGATTTATTATATATTGAACCAGTGGTTGTGATTAGTGACATCATCATCAGCCTCTCAATCCACTGCTGGACATAGGCCTCCCTGTTTATCTCCAAAGTGTTCTATCTCGTGTTTGCTGTATCCAGTTTTTTGTTGTCTTTCGTAAGTCGTCTTGCCATCGTGTTGGTGGTCTTCCTCTGCTACGTTTATCGGCTCTTGGTTTGCGAGTCCATCTTTCATCCCTTTGCGATTTGTGACATACGTATTACTTTTTCCAGAGCCAGATTGATCAGTGTACAGGAGAAAGGGTCTACCTCGCGCAGATCATTATTTGATTTAAAATGTTTAAACAGTTCCCCCTGAATTCGTATTCTACATTCAACTTTTTCAAGAGTTAGTTTTGTTAAATTTACCAACTGATTTGGTATTCCTAGCTCTTTCATTGCTTTGAACATTTGTCTTCTACTTCTACTTCTGCTTTGTAGTCTATAAATATGTGATGAGTATCAATACCATATTCCAGTGTCATTTCCAAAATTTGTTTCAGGGTTGCAATATCATGAATTGTCGATCTACCACCTCTGACACCATCCTAAAAGAGTGGAAAAAAATATGCTATTTAGGCTACAATGTTAAGAATACTTTTTATCACAGCTACGAAATAAAAACTCGTATTAAAAAGGGCAGAAGCTCTTTTAACAGCCTTAGGAAGATTCTTTGCAATTTATCTTTAACTATCAATATACGCATAAGAATTCTTAGATGTTATTTTATTTTTATGTTTTTTATGTTTTTATGTTTTTTTTCCGAAATTTGTTACAAGGTTAAAACCTGATGAACTGTAGATTTACCATCTCTGAGACCAGCCTGGTATTTTCCTACTATCCTACTAGTGCCATACGGTGGCATAGTACTGTGGAAAATGTTTATATGCTGCATTTAGACGCACAATTTCTCTGTAGTTAAAGCATTCAAGGTTATTTTCTTTTTTGTGTATAGAGCAAATTATTCCAATATTCGAATTATTGGGAAGGGATTTCTGTGTCCATATTTCTTTTATTTTTAAGCTGCTGTAATGTCATATCAAATATCAATTAAAGTATTCAGAGCGGCAGCATCTAAGATCAGAATAGCCATGATGATTGCCAACCTCCGTCGAGGAGATAGCACGCAAAGAAGAAGAAGAATGCGATAATGGTATCTCTTTCGTCTTCCAGGTTTTGTTTTTCATCCTCCATATTAAGTGCTTGGTTAGAGTATTCCACACATCTACTCAATACATCTTTCCTTGTTGATAATAGGTCTCCATTTTGACTCCTGCATTGTGATTCTTTTTGAATTACCATTCCTTAAAACCTACCGAGACTATAAAGTCATACCGTCAAAATCATATCAATTGGAGTATACACAGACCTCAATCTCCCACTTAATCTTAACTGAAAAACTCAGATCTCCATTATGCAGAAGCTTTTCTTTCTTACATTAAAGGTTTCACTGACAAAATCGACAAAATTCTTGGATCAGGAGATTAAAGACAATATTTACTTCCTAATAAAAACTTTTATCTATTGTCTGATCAATCAAAGAAAGAATTAAATTTCAAATGACAAATAACACAAATTTAATAATTTTCTTGTGCAGACTGCCCCGATCTTATACAAAATATATCTTTTTGTTCTCCTGGAACATCAAAAAGAAGCAGAACTAATCTGCATAAATAACAGTGGCAAGTGTGACCTTGCCGAAACGTCGCCAAAACAATGGTTTTTCGAAAAACCAAATCTATATATGTAAATATATATATATATATATATATATATATTATATATATATATATAAATATATATATACATATATATAAATGTATATAAGTATATATACAGTGAATACTACGTTAAGTGCGCAAAGCATTACGGAGAAATCAGACGAACTCAACGCTACAACAGATATCTCCAGGAGTCCCGACAAATGAAGCAAATAATGGTCCACATTGAAATATATGAATCCCGTAAAAGCGCTCTCGGGTGTCTTGATGTGGGTGAGATTAATTCTGACTTTAGAGGTGGTTAATGCCCCCGAACTATGATCATTATTAACAACATACGACTAACTATGTGTACCTGTTAAAGGGGAGACACAACAGGGTTGGAACAGTTATTTATTACGCTCTGGGCTGTAATATCGAATACTTGCCTAAGTTTGGTTGAAAGTTTCTCGTGGTAAACAGGTCAACTGCTTAGTAATTATACATTTACCAAAATATATTTATTGTTTACTAGGAATATTACAATATTATAATTAATTCCGGCAAAAGTGTATGTAGAATTAATATATAATTTATTTATTGTCTAACCAAAATGTATCAATGAAGAAAATAAATGATAAACAATTTGCCAAAAAGGGCATTAATTTGTCTTTTCTGTGAGTGACAAAAAAACGGTCAAAACCAAAATAACCCAATAGCCAAATAACAGGTAATAATCACGCTTACCTTATGTGTTTGTTTAACAAACCTGTTAACAATTATTGATAAGTGGTCCGAGGGGACAGAAGATTGTCAAAGAAAAATCAAAAATACTTGTTGTTACATAGAAACTATATTTATTATTAGCCAGAAAATAGATTTAACTGAACATATTAATTTAGATCTTACAAACAGAAATGTTCATTACCATTTGCTAACGTCTTACATATTTATATAGTATTAAATATTTATTTCTCCCTGTGATTTGGTAAAATATTATGTTATAGGTCATCTCAACAGGAAACACTATTGTTAAAAATTAAAATTTTAAATTTAGTGGGCCACAATTTTATTATGATATGTAGTTTTCTTGCTTTTTAAAATATATATTCAAATTTAGTGTTAAAAAAACAATGGTTTTTAAACTTGCAAAAACAAATGATGTACCCCATTCATAAAACTATGTAATACTGCACTGTACTGGGTACATATAGAAGAAAAATATAAATAATAACAGGTGTTTTTCCTGCTGCATAGATTACCATCATTAAAATATTCAGCATAATTATTGAATCTACTATTGCAGGATACATAAAAAGGAGTAAAAACTTGCAGTGACTTATGGGATTTGTTAACTTTACCCATTGCAATTAAAGATGACTTATTTTGCTCTAACTTTCTTTACTTCTTGTTGCTGACTTACAATACATTCTGATTTACTATGTACTATTCCGTTGACTGCACACTGTCACTAACACTACTGTCCAAAGCTACAATTGATCTCTGAAGATGAAGATGTTTTTAAACACTTAAACAAAAAAAAATCGCCAATACCGGCTAAGAAGCCGGTATGGCTTATATACTTCAATTTGACTTTACACCATCTAGATCCAATTGGGAAATAAATTCATTTCTCACACTGGATAATTTTTTGTTAAAATTCCTCCACTAGCTAAGACTGTTCTACTTAGCGGGCGATTCTTACGCCGGTCCTGATTGAAAACTCCGATATAAGTTTGTTTAAATAAACAATTGGATGTTCATACTAAAGTGTTTTCTTGGGAGATTGTTAAAACAAAAATTAAAACTTTATACAGAATGGAAATGGAAACACATAAGTAATTATAGGGTTTATTTTCGATTGGTTCAAGTTATACCGATCCATTTTTATTACAAAATTGTTTAGTGCACAATAGTTTTTAATTAAATCTTCAGCGAGTCATTAAAAAACCTTTAAAACTCTATGAAAAATTTGCCATTTATTAGCTAATATTCCAAATGTACACATTCTCTATACTTTCTGGCTCTGCATAGTCGATAGTTAAGGTCGATAGTTAATAAGACGTAATAGATCTCATATAATAACATGCCAAACTGTCACATTTTTACATTTTTTATTTAATGATCCTTCTATAAAAAGTTGTATAGTTTTTATCAATTATATGCTTTTGTTAATGTATATTAGTACAATTCTTTTTTGGATGGACCAGCTTTTCCTACTTCCCAATAAACCTTTTTAAACAATTTAACATTTTTTACGTTTATAAATTATTAACCACTTTCTAATTTGTAATTTTTCAAATATGAATTCATTTAAGTAAGTGCTTTTACTCAAAATTCAAATTTCTACCTTTAATATTCGAGACCGAGCATGCATACTCCGACAACGATAACAAGCTATGATAAATATCCTGAAATCTCGATAATCTGATTTATAGAAAGGTCTAAGATTAATTGTCCAACAAAGTGCATTCCCAACTTTTCCCGAAAACTGCTTTTCTTGTAGAAAACTATTTTTCTCCGAAACAAATAATGGCGCAACCACCGAAATATATGAATTCCATAAAAGCAGTTGTAGGGTGTCAGTGAGTAGGTGATTAATTTTATTTTTACGCCGTGAATATTTCCGTTGATGGTTTTAGTTTTACGATTTAATTAGAGGAATTATACAGACTCGTTTGCATTTTTATTTTAAATAAAATGAATTTACATAATGTTCTCGATATAGTATCGAAATAATTATATTTTTATTACTAAATTTTAAAGTCATTATCATTTTAAGGCAATAAGAAAATTCAACATAAACTTTTATCCAGAACCATTAGTGAGTTTTTGGATAATATTTACTTCTTCATTGCAGTGTTTAGGCAATTTCTTTCTTTGTCCGTTATCAAACTTTGTTCTATATTTTAAGAGATATTTTGATAAGAAATATTAATGAGAGTATTGCCTATATTTTTTTGCTATATCTAGGTGTTTATAATGTTGATTATATTTTTTCTTTCTTCCTAAAACTTAGGAAATCCCGTTTCTTTCTTATTGCATTTTTCTTGTTTTCTTGATGTCTTGTGAACTGTATTGTTAAAACAAGTCATTTTTGGCTTTAGTTTGACAGTTACATAAATAGATTTAGTCACCAAATCCTTCATGAGCTGTTTTTAGTATATTTCGATTTATTATCGACTGCCTTGTTTCTATATCCTCTGCACCTTTGATGGGTTTAAGTTTAATCTGTCCTTTCAGCCTTCTCTAGCATCGTATTATTACTGATTGTTTCCTATGAGATTCTACATCACACTTGTATATATGATCTGCTACCTTATACTTCTAATGTTTAGTTTGGTATTTGGTATACTGTTGGTAATTATATAATCTGACATCCATATTGTCCTTTAGTATGCTCACATGGCATATTTGCTCTTGTTGTTATGTTATTTTGCCCTTCTAAGGAAAACCACAGCATCTGCAGTATTTATAATAATGAGTAAATGGACTCCAAAGAATCTGCAATTTTTAAAAAGTGCGAAAATTGTTACAATGCTGTTAGAAACGATTTTACTTTAACGATTTTTTAAGATCAATAAATCAACTAAACTATGTTAAGAAACAAGAAGCAGTAGTTTATCCTAATTTTATGCTTACTATGGCAGATACTGGGAAAAAATCGTAAGTAATATTAGGAATTGCTAAGTAAAACTACAGCATCTACGGATGTTATGTTTTGCGGAGTTTTTTTTTAGCATGATGTTAAAGAAAATATAATTAAAAAAAAATCGGTTGCCTGTAAAGTCGGTTTTACGGGCGAAGATTTTACGTGACAACGTCTTTTTCTCGTAGAATATTTATTGATATGAATATTATTAATTGCACAATAGGAACAAGGAATTGAATGAAAATAAGAATTGCACAAATTTTAACTATAGAAATATATTTTGTTTACTAAAACATTGTACATGTAAACTTAAACTTAACTAATTTCCAACGCGCCTAATTCTCTAGTGCTGCGCGCGCAGCGGACCGATCATGTTTGAGTGGGTGAGAGAGGCATTCGCCGGTCCGGCGGGCCTCTCTCTCGTTCGGTGACTCATCGTAACAGACGTGAGCGGGCGTTACACTTTTTCATAAGTGACTCCGAGCCACAACCTAATTTAAGACGTTGTCACGTCAAAAACAAAATAAGTTTTTGAATTATTATTAAAACTACATATTTAATGAAAAAACCACATTTATTATACCGGATAAACCGTAACAAACAAAATTTATTACAAAAAAAAATGAAATATAGAAATAAATTATCTTATTCATCATATTATCTTCCTCAAGATTTTGCCAAAATTGTAATCTATTTGAAGGCATTATAGTTTTGAGATTTTTAATAAGGGTTTCTCTTTCATTTTTTGATACTCCACATGAAGATGTAAATGCTGAGGACTGGAAAGTTTTTTATTAAAACTTTATTTTGAAGAAAATGAAAAGTAAAGATTTAGAAGTAAATAAAAGGAAATATAAAACACTCCAATTTTTATTTTGACTTGAGCAGTTATCAATTTAAAGGAGAAAATATTCGACATACCTGTAATGTGAAAAGAAAGCATTATATGAGCTAATTATTTCTTCTTTTCCCCCGTCCAGTAATACCGTCATATCATAGGCATGCAAAAGTTTTCCGTTTTTTCCTTTATCCAGAAGTACAAAGCTTTTATTGAATATCAATATTCTTTGGGTAACTATTGCTTTCTTAAATATATTGATTTTTTGTAAGTCAACTTTGACTTTAAGGGTCGTTCACGCATCTGGTTTATTGTATCCAAACGGTATAATTCTCTTAAATCTCTGGCACGTTGAATGTGTTCTTTCTAGCTATCATATTCACTACATGCTGGATTTAGGTTCTCAGAATTATGCCCTTTATTATGTAGTTAGAATACTTCACATAGTTCGCACTCTCATGGCTCAGATTTGTGAAATATATGTTTTTATTTTTAAGATGCTTTCGATAAACCTTATACGATTATTTATTAGGAGGGTAGATTGCTAAATAATCCCTATGCATGACCTGTATGGTTAAATCACTAGGCAGGTATCTACCTGCCTAGTGATTACAATGCGTGTTTCACGTCTGTAATGGGATATACTGGGATTAACACTTTCTATATGCGTATCGAGGTTTAGAGTAGATGTATTGCTTTTACAAGCCGCCTTCACACGTCCATCTTTTAAGAACAGGAGTAGACCATTAAAACACATTTTGGCTGACAAATGCTTTCGCTAATCGCGCCAATTACGTAGCAAAAATACCGCGACTGTGTATCGCTTAGAATAAACACAGTAACTGCAGGCTTCATCAAGAATATGCAGGGTTTTACTTAAGTAATGTTGTAGTTGCGGGGTTCTTCCATAGTTCCACTCATATTTTCGTAGATGCTAGGTTTAGTATTTCTTTCAGATTAATTATATATTTGGGATTGTAAATACTGTCATCATCATGATTGGCTCCATAACCCATGGTGGGTCTTGGCCTGCTTAAGGATAAGTCTCAATTCTCTCCTATTCTTCGACTTGGCTTTCCAGTTTCGTACACCCAACATTCTCAAGTCTTCCTCCACCTGATCCTTAAATCGTGCTCTGGGTCTGCCTCTCCTTTTCACTCCCTCTATTCTTTGGTTATAAATATGTTTTGGCGGATGCATCTCATTCATTCTTTCTATGTGACCTAACCACCGCAGCCGGTTTATTTTGATGGACCTAATAATATCGGGATTGTCATGCAAGTGATAAAGTTCGAAAATATAGCGTCTACGCCATGATTCGCCCTCCTGTACTACTCCATAGATATGCCGGAGAATTTTACGTTCAAAGCATCTTAAACGTTCTTCATCGCTCTTTGTCATCGTCCATCTTTCCGACGCGTAGGTGAGGATGGGCTTGATAAGAGTTCTGTGTATCACTAGTTTCGTTCGTTTTGTAACTAGGCTTGTTGATAAAAAACTTTTAAATCCATAATAGGCTCTATTTGTAAATACTGTACTTTTTTTAAATAATCATGTAATATAAACTCTCTAGATTCAATTTTCGCGTCCAAATAAATTTGCATAATTTTTGCATATGCGGTGTTTTTCCTATGAACGGCAGTATTATAGTTATTCATAACTGTTGTTCTGAAGTTTTTTTGTTGTCACATCTATCTATATAAACGGCTAGGACGATTAGTCACATTGTTTGTCCGGCAAGGTAACCTAGAAAAGAAATCTGAACTACGAACGTCTGACTTTTCGATCATATTTTGTTCTTGAAACGATACGTTAATTAATTGATTAATATTACTGTACTAATAATATTAATTACATACATATGTATGTATCCTTACTCGAAGATTTTTCAACTTCATCAGTAATAATTTTTTTCGCAAAATTGCTAAAAATATAAGTTACTGTAATTTTTTAAGGTAAGATTTTTATTAAGTAATATTATGTTTTGAGTATTTTGTGGTGGGGGTAGAATAGGTAATCGGAATACGATAAAATTTTAACGATAAAATAACGATAAAAAAACGATAAAATTTTAACATGCAACATAAGAAATGAAAGGGGAGGATATACCAATATATACAATAATACATTAAGGTAGAAAAACCAAACAAGGCATTTACCAAAAGGGCACTACACATGATCTTCGTTATTAATGAACGTATAGCGGCATAAAAGTTCATCATATGACACTTGGGATGATAATAGACACACATACATACATATAAGGTAAATTTGCTTTATTAAACTGAAGAAGACCTCTGCTGAGTACAAAATAAACAACTGGTCGAATCCTAGCATATGACACATCAAATCAAACGACTTGATCCGTATAGTACAAAAAAATACATATAGTATTTTGCCCGACGGACAAAATCACTAGTTCTAATATAATTTATTATTTTTATTAGCGATTAATGACATGTTTATAAAAAAATTCAAACCATACTCATAGATTAGCTAAAGTTAGAACAGTTCATTTCCTAAGATTAACCAAGGAGGATATACGTCTGCATCCAGGACCTTACTTGCCCTTACTCTTGCCTTGTACAATCAACTGTAGAAGTCAAAAGTAAGTCAATTTTCTGTTATGTTCTTTACCGTGTTAATAATTTCTTTGTAGATGATGCGTTTTCTATATTATGACCTCATGAGTCAGATTTGATGGACATATTCCTAATGAATATAAACAATAAAAAAAGCGAATCATACCTACCATGGAAAAGAAATGTATTTTAACTCATTACCTTTCCTGGATGAATGACCATGTTCCATGTTCTTATGCCATTCTCTGGACATAAGAATATGGCTCAAAACTGAGCCTTGCGGTAGTTCGTTGTCGTTGTTTGTTGGACATATAGTGGGTGATCATAATATTATGATCACTACAAAATCTTAGTATTTTGATGTTTAATAAACTGGATGCTTTACTCGCTCCACTATGCAATCCTTGTTATATTTTTTACCTCGTACGAAGGTCGACTTGTTCATGAGTATCTCCACTGTATAATCATCAGAGAAGCAAATCTGTGAATAAAAAAATATGAGATTTTTGTAGAATAAAAACAGTGGTTATAGTCATTTAAAATTTGGTAGTTATGTAGTTTACCTTATTCCAATTCTCAATTGTCAAATTTTGGTATTTTTTAGCCCATTGCACTCTCATTTTCATCATGGCGACGGTCAACTTTGGTTTTTTGGCAGGTTGACATGATTTGCAAGCTCTCTACGGGCTGTCATGTCAAAAACTGGCAATCTAGCTTCACGAATAAGTCCCGTGAAGATTTTTTGTGGTTTCTTTCTGTTGTTTACGAAGATATCCCTCATTTTTCTTTCGTCTCTGGGTGTAGTGACACGCTTTCGACCATATTTTTGGACAAGTTGATGAGTGAGTGGATTGTTGGAATCAATTTTTTTCTTGATAATGCTCACTCTTCCTTACGCTACTTGTCACCTGTTTAACGTTATGAAAGCTTCGTGTTTCATAAAAGTATTTTTATCTCCACTATTTTAGTTTCAGGGATATCTTTAGCCTTACCCATTACGATTTTATTCTCAAAAATCGATATTTTTTTAACATGTCTTTAAAAAAAAACTGATAAGTTTTTTTACTCACAATCACCACTAATATATTATTAAAACATACTACATAGAAAAAACGATATCAATCTTTCAAAAATAAAATAAAAACAGACAAATTAAATTCTATCCCCCAAGCGCAAATTCATCACAATATGTATGTCGTGACATAATTTGACACAAATGACAGTTCTAGAGCTGTCAACGTCAAAAAAGTAAAATTATTAGTGACAAAACATATAAGCATACCTTAATTTTGTAGCAGCATATGATTTTACTATAAAACTTTCAAACAAATGTAGAAAACATAAAATTTTGTGACTGATCACAATAATTTGATTACCTTACAATATTTTTATCAAAATTTCTTAAAAATATCTTTCTACTGATATTGAATTTAGTAATTATGTTGACTACATGATTTGGAATGTAAAATGAAATTACGCATTATTTAAAAGTCAAGATGTTGAAAGATGAGAAAGCATACATTGTCATACGCACTTTCTGCGTCTAGGAAAAGTGCAGAAAGGTAATTTTTCTAGAAATGTCTACCACAAGAGTACTAAGGGTATCTAGTAAACCAACCTTTGACAAGCTAATTTATTATGAAAATTCACAATTCTAATCTAACTTTGTCAAGTTTTTCGAAATTCTTCAAAACACACGACGTCAAAAAGATTGGTCTTTTGAAATGTACCACGGATCTGTATTTGGTTTAAGGATTGGTATGATAATGACAGTGCTTAGTATATCAATTTGTTCATACTTAAAAATAATATCATTGAAAATATCAAGAATTAAAATTTTTGCTATATTCTTAATTTGTGTAAGGATATGATATTTAATAGAATCGTAATCCGGTTTTATACCTACTACTTTGTGCAAAGGCAAGTTCTCCCCAAAATAGGTTTAGAAGAAAGTTACTTTTAAATTAATTTAAAAATTCAAGTTACAAATTTAAACATGGAAAGAACAATACTAGATGGCCTACTGATACATCAAAAGCTCTTGTTAATATGATGCATTAAAATATCTGGTCTTTTTTATCTCTAAAATATAAATATTTCTTTAGTGTACTTTTTAATACCTGTGAAGTATTATAATAGTGAAACATATGACTAGAATATTATTTTTATTATATTTTTATCAAGGACCATTTTGATATATCCGCTGATTTTATAGAACCAGTCTCCACCACTTCCGGTGTCACTCCGTAAACCATTGAACTAAACTGTTCACATCATTACGAAATATTTCATGCAAATGGCTCGCGTGCAGTACTTCAGATATTCGCACCATAAACTCCTGAATTTGTAATACTACTTTTCATATCGCATATCTATCTCGACAACATCTCTGTAATGTTACTTTATTCTATAGGCAGTGAACACCGACGTACAGTTTATTCAATTTTCGAATAATAACCTAGCTGAATGTATTATGGAAAATGGAAACGATTATGGACTTCATTATTGTTGCACGGCTTTGGATGTAATTCTGCATGTTGAAGAGAATATAATTAACATTCTTAGAATTTATTATTTAAGAATATTTCAAAAATTGATAATCTGGAGTAACAAACTTCTGGACTAATGTATTACTACTCAATATAGTTTTTAAACTTTAAAATGGTGGGTATGTTTATATAGAAGGAAATACTTTTATCTTCGATATCAATTACCGAAATTTGTTACATTTTCATTTGTTGTGTTTTTTGCTATCTGTAAAATTTTTTATATTCTACGGCTACGGAATACCCATCTTCAAGGTTTGACTCCGATGAATGAAAAGTCGATTTCACTTCATACTATTATATTTTCTTTTTTTTACATTTTATGTGTTGGGCCTGGTCCGATCTTAACACTTCAATTATATTTATAACGTTTACTCTCAGCTATCTCGTTATCTTGTGGTCTGAGTATCGTGTTGATTGTAAATCTTTTGCTATTCTGGCTTGACTATCAATATACATTCATGTAGCATGCTTACTTTACTACCATCTTCTTTTTTTCATTCGTAATGTAGGATATCGTAGATGTTAGAGAGTTATCCTATTTAATTATTTAGTATTCTGTCTCTTAATCGTAACATTCTCACTTCTGTTCTTTAAATATTTTCATTTCTGTTGTATTGGCTCTTATTATTTCTATCGCGTCTGTCATTATGGGTCTTTTTAATTAATTTATGCGTAATTTCCATTCGACTCGCATATCCTTATTCTTTCGTATAACATATCTGAAAAATATTTAAAGCATAATCCGCTTCAGTTGTAAAAAAATACATTTAAAAATATTACGTTCACAATAATTGCGAATTATCTGAGCTTAAGATCCTGACAAGGATGCTGGTTATTTTCTGCGCTAAATATTAACAATTCTTAACAAAATCGAGCTTGGGAAGAAGAGTCGATTATTTAATAATATTTAGAGAAATCTATATTAAAAAAACAGATCTTAAATATCATAGTAAAAGGAACAAGATCGGGAAAGAAAAAGGACCGGGAGAAATTATTCTGGGCTCGGCCTATCTTCCAGCAGTAACAGCTGGAGCATACTCTAACAACACATACTTTAAATGTGGATTTTTCTTAAAAGGATTTAATGTACAGGCAACGATGGTTTTAAGCGAATGTGCGATTTCTTCCGATACCCAGTTGCCACTCCTCTCGATCCATCCATAAGTCTTCTTCTATGTCTCTGTCTTTCATTTCTCTATTGATGCCTTCTCTCCAACTAAGGCGGGGTCTTCCTCTTCTTTTTCTACCGTGAGGGGTCCACATTAAAACTTGTTTTGGGAGACGTTCTTCAGACATTCTCTGTACATGACCGTTCTATCTGAGTTGTTGGGTACCAATATTGTCTACTATTGTATGTTTTACTTTCATAATTTCTCTTATTTTATTGTTCGTTACTCTTTCTAGTCTAGATTTGCCAGCTGAACGTCTCCAGTAATCCATTTCCGTTGCCTCAAGTTTTCTCTTGTATCTTTACGTATCTTTATCTCTCTTTATTTGCGATACTTCACTACTGTAGGTAATTATACTTTTAATAATTGTATTATATATCTTGTGCTTGTTATTATTAGAGATTGATTGATTTCAAAGGATATCATTGAGAAGGAAAATTGCTTTTCTTGCTTGGTTGTTTTTATCCTCAATTATGTCGTCTACGTTGCCTTCTTTTGTGATGATCATACCTAAATATTTGTATGTGTTGCAGTGTTTGATAATTTTTCCATCTTCTAATATAAGGTCCTGTTGTTTCCCGCCGATACACATATACTTGGTTTTTTTTGGTATGGATTTCAAGTCCCCATTTTTTATACTCCTCGATTAATTTCCCAGTCATATACTCAATATCTTCATAATCTTGCGCTATCACTAGTTGATCATTTCCAAATGACAAAGTGTATATGCTATTGTTGTTAATCGGCATTCCCATATTTCTACATTTGCGCTTACACAGTTTTAGACCCCGTTCTAAATAAATTTTAAATAATGTCGGGGAGATACAGCAGCCCTGCTAAAGGCCTTTATTTATTTAGAATCCACTTGACAGATTCTTTCCAACCTTTACCTTAGAGTTAGCATTAGTGTACAGTTCCTTCGTCACATTTATTAAATTCATGCTTACGTTTGTTTTCTCTAACGCTTCCCATAATATATAATGTAGTTCGCTATTATAAGCCTTTCGTAGGTCTACATACAATAAATGTACTTATTGATTAACGGCCATATTCCACGTTAATTCTCCCACGCTTTTCTTGTTCTAAGCTGATTAGGTTATACCTCTTCTGTATTACTTTCTCCCTTTCATTTCTTTCTTTTTCTTCTTTACTTTTATTTACTCCAAATGTGATCTTAGCTTTTAATAAGTGATGATCGTTTTCCACAGGTAGCTGCTCCTCTCAATACTCTTATATCTTGTACAATCATATTTGTCTTTTGTCGTATGATTGTGTAGTCTATGGTTGATTTTAACCCTCTCGTATTTTGTGTCCATGTGTATTTGTGAACGTCTCTGTGTTGAAAAAATCCATTTGCAATTTTCATTTCATTTTGTTCGCATAATGATATTTAGTCTGGTACCATTATCATTTACGTGGTCCCTCTCCGAATTGACCTATAACTGCGTTATGGGGTTTTTTCCTGTTCCGCATCTTAAGTCTCCCAAGAGACTTAAGACGCGTCATGGTTTACTGCATATACATCCAAGATTGTGCATTTGTGTCCTCTAATCCTAAGGATCATTTTTATCAGCCTCTCGTTTTTATCCTCTCAAGTAGTTTATTTCCTTAGCTTCTTACGTATTAATATGGCAACACCTTGTTAAGCTCTTCTGGAATCCTAGACAAGGAGTCCTTACAGGGTGCTATCTTTGTGCTTTTTGCCTTATGCCTTTTTTTTTAGAGGTGATCCTCCTCTATAGGATAAGCCACAATTAAAAGTTAAAGTACGTTTATTGACGTTTCAATTTCCACTTCGCAAATCGTTCTCAAAATACAAACATTAGTAAATTAAACAAATTTTACGACGACTTTAAAATGATATTGCCAATATTGTTGAGTTGCGCTCCTGGGATGACTTTACTTATAAGATAGTTCATTCGATTACTTGAGAATATTCATCAGAGAAGATCATAGCATGTAATTCGTCTTTAAAAAGACAAATATATGCCATGATGACAGTAAAATTCTCCTGTTAGTGATTCCATATTAAATTATGAGGAAAAAATAAATAACTTTGCACTATAATTGGCACACTTTATATCTAAAACATCAACTCCCGATTTAGTACTGTTATAGTATCGAATTATTTCTGGTTTTCCTAATTCATTGTCTTTGCTGTGATGCATAGAGGATAATAAAAGAACAGCTCTATTTTTTTTGGTACATATGATATCAAGGTTATGTCATTGGAGAAACCATAGAGTGTTGTACCAATTTCCCTACTTTTATTAGCCTGGAATTCCAAAAGAACTTCTTGCTTATTTTTTTACTGTACCCACATACGTGAGCTGGCGTTTTTGCAACTCTGTGACTAACTCTATTGAAGAAAAATAGTTGTCAGCAGTAATATTTCGGTTAAAGCCCTCTATTGGTTTGCATAATCGAATGACACATTGAGCAGGCTTGGAAAGCTTCAGTTCTTCTTCTAAAAGTCCACCATCCGAATCTTTCCCTGAGTATATTATATTATATAATAATATAATATACTCAGGGAATAATTATTATTATATAATTATATTATTATAATTATATAATAATATAATATATTATAATGGATATAAAAATATCCATTATAAAAATACGAGCTCTTAGCATCTGTTATGCACATTACTTTTATGTCGTATTTTGCAGGTTTTACTGGGCATGTAAATTCGAAAACCACAGTGACCTCTAAATGGAAGTAGCATCTCATCCACAGTCACACAATCTAACAACGTGTATAACCTCTGGCAATTAGTCACAAAATTATTAAAAATATTTGAAATAGCCGCTGTTTTATCAGTTTTCTTCCGCTTTTCGCTATCCATGCTATTGTCCAAATCTAAGACACGACAAAAGTATTTCAAATCTTTTCATTCAGAATTTTAATCAGACATCGTCATTCTGAATATTGGCCGACCCAAAACATCTTTAGAAAAACAATTAAAGCATATCTTCATGAGATTTTTATAATTGAAGATAGCATAAAAACGCCCAAGCAAAGCCTTCAACTCAACTATATTTGTGCTTCAGTAGGTTTGATGTATTAGTCGAATCAGATAACTTTTCTCTCAATATAATAGTTTTTTTTGTTTGTTCATGTTACAATTTGTTCCAACATTTCATCAGTAATCAACAACTTCCAAATATCTGATTCGGAAGGGTTATTTCCGGAGTCCTGCTTACCGCTATTAGGCCTCGTAATTCTCTGACAATGTTTTGTGTTAGTGTTCTTGTATTTCTCGGAGGCTCCGTTCCCTGCCATTGAAAACTATTTTTTCTTTTGAATTTGTTCACATCCCCTTCTACTTGTAAAAAGTCGGTTCTGGATTGTAAATCATTCGACGGTTCATCTAATTCCAAAAGTTCGTGATCTGAATTCGATTCTTCGCCGCTAGAGGGTTCAACATCTCTCATGTCCTCGTCACTGCCTTGCTCTGATAAATATAAATCTTGATCGTCAGCAAGTAGTAATCTTTGTATATTCTTTTCGAAATCTGGGCCAGCCAGATTTACTTTTTTATTACGGCCGGTTCCGCTAGGTCCTGCTTTATCCATTATTACTACAAAATTAAAAATTTTTAGAGTAATTATGTTTATTATACAAAAAATATGAAATACCTTATAGTTTATCAGTACACAATCCGTAACAAGTGGCCTCCTAGACCTATCATAAAAACACTGCAATTCGAAACACCTGGCTTACTAGACCTACACGTTTTGAAAACAACTATTACTACGACGTAAACACTAAACCGATCGCTACGATACTGCAGAACTATGCTTGTTCTACACTATTAGGAAGGTATTTATAAAGACAGTGCATGCGGCCTACACTTTTGCCGCCATTAGCAGACTATCCTTTCGCTGTGGTCCGTTAGACCAATGTTTTGGGTTAAGGGGTTAATATTAATCTTTCTAGTTTTTTTCGTTTTATGACCCAATTTTACCCAACTGGCACATCATTTGTTAATAGGCTTTGGAATAAATATAAAAAAACAGCCATGTTAAAATGCTCTGGTCAGATTAGACACTACCTCTCGGACTATTATTAATAAATTTGAATAGACAGAAAGATACAGAAAAAATAAATAGACCGAAATTGTAAAGTTCGTTGGTAACTAAGCAAAAAAACAATAGTAAAGAAATATGATAAAAAAATTTACCTCCAGCTTTATTGTATCTGGCCTAACGTAATGTGATTTATTGGAAATATCCGTACAAATAATATTGTAGGTGAACTACAGGAAATTTTCGAAGTTTGATTTAGGTCAGCTTGTTACTTCATACAAACACTTTGTGATTTGATTATACTCTCGGACGAGTACTCAATACGCTTCCTCGAAATAATTCACCATCGGGCATTTATTCCATTTGTCTGAATGTGTTTCTTGTCAAGCGGGAATAATTTTTGACATTTGATGGCTTTGAAGTTCTCCAAAAGTCCCCGTTAATGGTTTTTGTCGTTTCCCCCTCTGCTGAGCGACGGCCTGGAACCTTTTCCATTAGCATTCGTTAAATATTCAATGCAACCACCACCGTTTATTCTCCCCGACCATTGTTTAACTTTTACAAAACTTTCATTCCAGTTTGTTGGATAGCTAAAAACTTATTAGTTTTTGTATTTTACACACAAACATTAAAGGCGGAGGTAGAAATATTTTCCCGCAAGATATTCTACATTAAATTTGCAAACTTTATTTCTAAACAGAAAGAATTTTGCATAAATTATAATAATAAATAACACCGAAAGTTATGACTCTCAATAATGTAAACATTTACCGGTAGATGGCTTGTTTTATCAAACTATATTAGTGTCAAAATAAGTGTCGAAGTTAAAATGCACATTCCGAAGTTCTCCGCAAATTTTGTGATTTAACAAGTCCTCAATACAATTTAGTCCTATTTGAGAAGTGTAGGAGCTAACACCTGGCTTTTTTTATTGGTAAGTCGATTCACTTTTAAGAACTAATATTTGGCCATTAGTTACTGGCCATACTTAATATTTTGCCATTCAAAATATTAAATTTCAAATTATACCATTATCAACACTAACAGCCTAATCTAGATTCGCTGCATTAACCAAAACCACACAGAAAAAGTCTCTAACAGCAACGTCATGTCCCAGTAAAACCCACGCCATTTGATTAAGTTCATTAAAGTGCTATTTGATTACATCACTGCAATTGGCGAAACTGTTGCTTAAAAAAAAATAACCTATGCTTCACGTATTTTTAACCAGCGTATATGCATCTTTTTTTCTTCCGTATCCATAGTAGATAATCTTTTAAAAAATTATCCGACTTTTTCTGACACACAAACGATAATTCCTCTCCAAATATAACTTCTAGTCAAATCTCTCGTGATCCTCCTTCTAGCATATCTCTTCCCCCCTCTTCTACAAAATAAGAAATCTATGCAAATAACACATTAACTAACTTAGCAATCCCACATAAACAATCTCTAACACCAGTATCAAAACAGTAAAACAAATTTATTGCAAAATGACGTTTTAGTTAATTGCTTAATTGAAAATTACAAACATATTAGGTACTTATTTTCACTACAACTCTAATATAATTAGTAGGTACATTTTTCAAATGTGTTTGAGATTATCATAAAATGAGTAATAATTACTCGGCATAGTAGTTTTTTAAATTTGTGAATGTTCAAACTTTTCTTTTTTAATTTTCAACGGTTTCAGATAAAGCAGTGGTATTTCTTCAAGTGGTACTCCTAAAATTACTTTTTTGTTTCCTCTGACTGGAAGAACCTGCCATTGCTGGGTTTAAACTGTCTGAGTTTAAACTGAATGGTTCCATCTGTATTGTATTGTAGTGCACGCAAATCTGTTACAGTAGGATCGTCTGCGTTTTTTCCAAGCCTAATGGTTGATAAGTGTTGACTGCTAAGATTTCGAAAAAATGTATGGGTTGAGTATTTTGTTTCATAAGGCTCTGGTTTTTTTCGAGCATTTTGGATGACTTCTATGTATTGCGCAGGCACACTGTCTTTCTATACATGAGTTCATAGCATCAGCTTCCATTTGTGTGTGACCACGTTCGAGATATTTTTGAATCACAGGCACTTTGTTATATACAGCGAGGTTCATCAAAGCACTCAACAATATTGCATTGCGATTTTGCCCGGTACACCCGTCACTGTAAAAAATCGACTTCTCTCCAGGCTGAATGGACGACAATTGAGGAGCTGCAAAATGACAAATTATAGTTGCAAATTCATTTGCAGCAACACCCCCTTCAACTTCACTCCACACAAAGCATTGTCCTCTATAGGTCTTAATTTCATAAAGAGTAAAATTATGGACGGCTAATTTGGTTCTGTAATATAAAGCTGAGACGTTGCACTTTGGACAAAGAAGTACAGCCTGTAGATCCATAGTAAACACTTTATTGTTAGCACGAATTTTGTCATTTGACTTATCTTCTCTGGCTTCTTCTTTTTTTAATGTGTGCACTTCATACTCCCCTTCTGTAGCATTAAATGGCTTCACGTCATTACTCCAGTCCTTAAAGTAAAGTTCATAAAGTTTTTGTTTTGACTGCCATTGTGGTTAAAAATACAATTTTTGAGATGTAGATCGGCAATAATGGGATTCCATTTTTTGGAAACTTTCAAAAAATAATTTTAACGAATGTATTCTTTCCGAATCTAACCGTTTCCTTTTGATAGCCTTTGATTTAGCTTTTATGGCTGCAGGACCATCTTCATCAACAGTCACATGCACACTTGTGGTGTTCTGACGTTCTTCTGGTTTTATAATTTTCCAACAGCGTGTGGTCAATTCTCCTATGCTTAGTGGGTTAAGGATCAGTTTCTTGCACACTTTAATTTGATCGTTTTGTTTTCTTAAATAATAAGTAAAACTATTACTTCTTCTTGATTTGTTTTCGTCTTTTCGGTCTCGTTTTCTTGAGGTTTTTCAGATTTTACATTTTAGATCTACAAAAAATGTTTTTTCACCCCAGCTTATTTTCCAAAAATAGTAGATGGCATTGCATCCCAAATTTTTTTAGGTTGTTTTGATTTTTGGCTGATATCTTACAAAAACACCTCTGTTTTAATATTCTTTGTCTTTTTGGAATATTATATTAACATTTTCCAGTAGTACACTTTTTAACTTTGTAAGCAATACCTAGCTCTCTGTTTTTCCTATTTTGCTCTCTTTTCCAAACTTTTACTTTAACATGTCTTATCTTTTTTGTGCTCTTTCTCGAAGTTTCTTCTTTTTCAAAAGTTTCGTTCTCATGGTTTTTAGACGAGGGGCATACTGAATCTCAATTTTTGTTAATTTTAACACCAATCTTCTCAAAATTTGTTTCTGGTTCTTCCTCAGATATATTTTCTAGATGGGGGGTTTTGGATCACATCTTCAATAATTAACATCCGTGTTACAAACATCTCCAGTTTTACTTTCATGTGGTACAAACGAATCGACTAAGATAGGAGGCTTTGACAACGACAATTCTAACATTTTCTCTGTTCGGGACATCTAAAAAGACAAAAAATCTCACTTAAAATTTGGTGGCGGTTTCTTACAAAAATTAATATTACCAAAGTAAAAAATAAATACACGAGAAGTATAAACTGGTTAAGTGTGTTCCTACTTACCCTATGTAGAATAGAAATGTAGTAAAAAAGCCAAACCTACAACGGATCTCACGTGTTGCTGTCAGATGCTCCTAATCACACTTATATTGGAGTTACGCGGTTAACTGAAGTCAAAAGGTGATACGGAGTTACAAGGTTTTCTTTTTCGCTTATATTTTAATTTCTACATTTAACAAGAGTTACAAGATTTGGTCAAAAGGCAGATAAATTAATTTACAAACAGATGGCGCATACAGTGTGTCTGTAAAGTATGGAATAAATTCAATATTTCCTAAATAAAAAGCCTTTTTCACAATACCCGCAAAAGGTAAACGTATAGACTGGCATTGTAAGAAATAAAATCATTGGACCCTACTATTTCGACGGTAATTTAAACGGGCCAGCATACCTTCAGTTTTTTAAGTGTGTATCTCGTACCTACTTTAGTTAATTAATTTCCCAGTACAATTAATCTTAGAGGTTTTGATAAAAGTTTATGGTTTCAACACGATGGTGCGCTTCCGCATTATGCTTTAGATGTTCGAAGGTACCTAAATGAAATTTTTCCGAACAGGTGGATTTGAAGACGTGGACATATTGAATGGCTAACTCTGAGATAGCGCG
>NW_027313542.1:0-21092 GCF_040954645.1 Diabrotica undecimpunctata | reverse complement strand
ACGCGCTATCTCAGAGTTTCCTTTGGATTCTCTTCGTTTGTTCATTAATTGTAAAATCTCTTCTGTCATCCATTCCTGTTTGTTATTTCTAGGTGTTACTTTTAGATGTGTCGAGTACATCATTAATAAATTAAACCTGTCATCCCTAGTTTGTTACAGAATTACGAAATGTACTCCCATTTCAAAAAATGCAATAATTTAAATGACTGAGTACTCAAAAGTTTGTATTTTAAAAATGTTTTACTTCTGTTTAAAGATCAATAAAATGTTTAAGATTAATAAAATATGTAAGTAAATACTAAATACTTTTATAAACAAGTATGAATGTCTGATGAAGTACTGCTAATCATTAGGAGTATTCGGAGAATTTATGCGAACTGTTTAGATATATTTCTAGGGGATTATTATTGTGTCATGTCCAAGGGGTAGTAAAAATTGGCATTAAGTTGTATAATAGCCAATACTGTAAGTGCCGTTCGTGCTCTTAAACGATCCTGAGATAAAACAATTTCCGACGCTATTGGTTACCTACGAACTCACAAGGAAACTTGAAATTGAACAGTTGTAGCCGTTTAGAGATAATGTTTCTACATTTATTTTATTATGCTGTAATTTCGTATGTAACATATCAAAACGCTTAAGTAATATCGTTGACGATGTGCATTAAATGTTTATGTGGCCATTAATTGCCGATATGAGCAATGAGAGTGTGCCCAAGAGCATAAATGGCGCTGTAATGGCGCGTTAGTAATAAAAAATTTATATTGAATTAATAAAAATCCAACTACGGTGGTTTCATTAAATACTCGTAAAGTTATTGAAGGCATATAAACGGGAAGATCCTAAAAATGTCTGTTAAAGAGTGCAAATACGTGTCGAAATAATTAATTAAATTTCTACACGGAGAAAACAAAATATTCTTTTTATTTTACAAAGGTAGTGTAGACAGCCATTTTGTTTTTTGAGTGGAGTTTGACTCAGAAGACTCTATTACTACATATTATGACAATCCATGTACACAAATTCATTATACAAGCGAAAGTGGTTTATAAATTAACACAAGATATTTGAGAATGTAAATTTAATCTAGAGAGAAATCTGGTTTACATGTTGTTTTTAAATTAATACAAAAATTACATATTTTCCATTTGATTCAGTAGGTATTATTATTCAGCAGCTTATTCAGAAGCTATTTTTATTTAAAAATCTAAAGTACGTTGTACTATTACTGTTTATTTCTTTATATTACATATTGTTCTTCTTATTTTTGTCTTTATCTTTATGACAGAGAACGTTTTGTAAATTGTAATAACGACTGATAAAAAATATAAGTGAAATTTTTACTTGATGTTTTTGTCCTTTAAAATTTATTGAAATTAATAAAAATGATCAATTTTCCTTTAATATATAAATATTAAAAATAGACAATTTTAATTTAAGGTGCTTGTTGTTAAAGCAAAAGGAACTTTGAGAACTTCAGTAGCGACTATTTCCTCCTCTGACAATTTTAACATCTTGTAAATGACGAGGTATGCTTTGGATCTGATTTTGGATTGTTCTTTATTTGGTTTTGGATTGGATTCAACATTAAAACATGGCCTTCTAGAACCTGTCAGGTAGCTAGGCGTAGTCAATATCCCATTCTCGATAAAGACTCACTCCGTGCGAGCGTCAAACGATATGCCTCCCCATGCAGTACCTGACTCTCTACCAAATAGAAGTCGCTCGGCATCACTTGCTTGATTCTTTCGTATGGATGTTGCCACACTCTTACACGTTTGTCTTAACCTGTAAGATCCATCGGAAAACAATACACGACTACAATCCTATATTGTTTTAAATTCAATCTGGTATTTCGGTGTTCACGGGAAAGGGGCGGTCCGCTAGCTCTAGTTTGAGCAAGATAAACCAGCAGCATAAAGTCGCCCTCTAATTGTTCATTCGCTTACGTTTACATTGCTCACTTCTTGCAGATAATTTTATAGGAAATCTGCCGCGACTGTTCGGTTTTTTAAAGCACTAGAAACGACAAAGCAGTCATCTCCAGCTTTTGTAATTCTGAATCGACCAGAACCAAGTCTTCGAATAAGCAGACCGGTCTCTTCGTATCGTCGCCACACTCGTTGTACACTCTAGAGATTTACACCAACGTTTCTCGCAGTTTTGCACTGATCGTGGCCATCTTCTAACACCGCCACAAATTTTGCCTCCACAACAAAGCTTGAAATCGGAGGCTTGCAATAACAAAATGAAAGTAGTAAACTGTCCAATAAAATCAAAATAATGCTAAAACAAAGAAGGAAAACAAAAGTAAATAGCAACATACAGAGAATACAAAACACAGAACTTTTTAAGACACTAAGGAAAAATATTATGTAAGACATAAGAAAATACAATAAAATACTGGTACAAATGCAATCTAAATCAGAAGAAACTATAAGAAAACAAGAAACGCATTAATCATTAGGAAGAAGCAAATCATTGCCCTAACAAACGAAAACACCAGAATTGCAGACAGAAATGAAGTAATACAACTCGTGACTAAATTCTACAGCGGACTATACAAAACCCCTAAAATACTTGAAGAAACAATTAGTAACAAAGAAATTGTATCAGAAGTCCTTACGGAAGACGTCGAGTCTTCCCAATCACAAAAATGAAAAGCCATAAAGCAGCTGGAATAGATGGCATAACAGTAGAATTAAGCAATTCGCAGCGATTCGCTAAGATCAATATGCGCACTAGACATAATTCTCACTAATAAAAAAGATAGCATAGATGATATCAAAAACTACACACCTTTAAGTCTGCTACCAATCTGCTAAAGATTATCGACGACGGATTAACGAATGCATTAGATGCTACAGAGCCAAGACAGCAAGCTGGTTTCAGAAGTGGATTCAGTACGGTGGATCATATTTATACGCTTTGAAAAGAATATGAAGAATATGAAATAACGCTAACATTAACCTTCATAGATTTCGAGAAGGCTTTTGATTCTATATATATCTTAAAACAGTAGTACAAGCTTTGACCAACCAAGACCATTGATAAACCGTACATATTTAAGACTTTAGCACATATATACAGACAAGCAAAAGCTAAGGTAAAAATTTTCAGAAAAAACTTCAGAATTTCTCACTACCGTAGGTGTCCAATAAGAAGACGGTAAAGAAAAAACTGTTTATTGCAAGCCTAGAAAATATATTTAGCAAAATAAACTGGCAGAACAAAGGCATATCCATTATTGGAGAATACATCAGCTATTTAAGATTTGCAGACGACATTGTTTTAAATTCTAATAATTCTGCATAACTACAAGAACCTATAAGCGATCCAAATGCAGAAAGCAATGAAGTTGGCCCAAAATTGAACTTGACACAAACAAAAATCATGTGAAACGAGCTAGCGGATGACCAAGATATAATAAAAAACACTGCACTTGAGACCGGAGACGAGTAAGTATGTATACCTGTGACAATTAAGATATAAATCTGGCTCCTTACTTCCAGAAATCGACAGAAAATCATTAAATCAGTGTATACTACCAATCATGACAGATGGCTACAAAACGGACACCAAAGAAAGAAACTAGAAGTTACTCAAAGGTTAATGGAACGATGCATGCTAAGTATAATAAAGACAGATCGAAAAATAATAGACTGGATTAGACAGAAAAGCAAGGTCACTAATGTAAATCTGAGAATTAAATCTATAAAATGGTAGTGGGCGGGACATTTAGCGAGAAGAACTGACAATATATGGTCCACTAAAATTACATTGTAGTATCCAAGAGACGTCAAGAGACCAAGAAGACGTCCAAATTTAAGATAGGACTATGACATAAGTAATTGATTTCAATCAAGATTTTTTTATTTTTTTTCCTTTCGTTCAGTTTTGTCCTTAAGTTTTCTTAAGTCTGCCTGCTTTCCGTCAGTCAAATGGTACGAATTAATTGGATAAAAGAAAGGACTTATAATATGAAGTGATCTTATTGTACATGTGGGTCAATCCAAGTGTTCATATGAAACATATATGGAAAACTATGCTTCCAAACTACAATCGATGCTGGAGATCATATGTTGAAATTCAATACTTTACTAGAAGTCTGACTCAGAAAGAAAATAAGGTTGCCAGGTCATAGTCAGTGGGCCTGTAAAGCAAAAACATTGTTGTTAATATTAGTAGCATTCAAATTAAGTTTAAATCAAGGTAAAAGTCGATCGCAATATAACAGATTTTAAACACTATTTTGGAATTATGAGATAAGTGCACCTGTTTGATACAATATCCGCACATAGAATACAGAACTAGGATCCATAACAATGAAAGAAGAATAGCTGAATTGTAAGAGTTTTGTTATGAAATATACTAAAACTGTTATGAGGATATAGACATAAGCCTATTTTATATCTCTGTTTAGCTATGAAGACGTGGAGAGAGAAGTGCGAGATGAATTACAAAAGGTCAATAGATTGTTGTCAGTTTGCCTTAATAACAGTCCAAGGCGAAACCAATACATTAACACCGGAATAAAATCAGGAATTTGTAATGAATGAGACTAGAATAATGAAAATAATTACAGGAACTACTCAGTAAGATCTAATAAAATGTAAATAGATCAGAAGACGATTTAATGTAAAAAGTATAAACGAGTGGACACTTAACAGAAAAATGACAAGAATAATCGCATATGTAGTAGAACATAACGGGACATGGTGGTTAGACTAGTAAAGATAGTATGGGTCAAAGATATAACTGGGAAACCTAATAAAAAGGAAAATATCATAAAAAAATGTCATTTCCAAGGAATAAACGAGTAGACAGATAGACAATGAATGTGGTGAAGTGGTGAATGAGTGGTCAATATAATAAGGCATAAATCACTTAATGAAAGATGAAGTATAGGTCGTCCATGCAAGAAACAGAGTGTAGTAGAGTTTTAACCCATAAGTATGAAAACGGAGAATATTCTTAAATTATACTAGAAAGAATTCACTATTTTTATAAAGATAAATATGTTTAACATTTAATCCATTGATCCAAGTTGAAAGTACGTATTGGTGGCCTAGACAGTGTCTTCAGTTCATAAATAATAAGATTTACGCTGACATTGAAAAGATACAAATATTTAAATATTTATAAATATAAATACAGTACATATCGGATCGTAGCGCGATATTTAGAATCTTTTTTGACAACCGGTAGTGTAATTGGATATTTTTATTGTTTATTCGTTACTGCTGATGTTGTAAACAGTCGTTAATCTAATGTGTAGAAGTAAACACAGTGTTAAAATAGAAAGTAGGGACAAAGATTTAATAAACTTTTTAACATCCCTTCTATAGCAAAGGAGTGCTAATCTTTCATAGGGCCATGTATTCGTTAATTAACGTAATTAAGTGTTGCAATTACTTATATTATATAGGAAAATGACGAAAAAAAAAACAGAAAAAAAAATCGGTTGCCTGTAAAGTCGGTTTTACGGGCGAAGATTTCACGTGACAACGTCTTTTTCTCGGTAGAATATTTATTGATATGAATATTATTAAATTGCACAATAGGAACAAGGAATTGAATGAAAATAAGAATTGCACAAATTTTAACTATAGAAATATATTTTGTTTACTAAAACATTGTACATGTAAACTCAAACTTAACTAATTCTATCAGTCCATGATATTTTTAATATTCTGCTGTGTAACCAGAGTTTGAAAGCCTCAATTCTTTTTAAATTGCATTTTTTTAATGTCCAAGTCTTAGCTGCATGTAATAATATTGAAAATATTTATCAGCGAATGGTACGTAGTCTGATCTCCAAATTTAGATTTTTGCACGTTAGGAGTGGCTTCATTCGTATAAATGCTGATCTGGCAATCTCTATTCGCCTATTGATTTCTGCAGTATGATCACTTGATTCATTCATCAAAGTTTCCACGTACTGATATTTTTCTACTTGTTCTATCACGTTACCATTGATTGTCAATAGGTGATATATATTTTTCTGGTCTTTTTGTAATTACCGTAGTTATTAATCACCCTGTAGAATTTCACCTATTTTCCAAGTATGGAGAATATCATTGCCTACATTTTTTCTAAATAAGTTTTAAAATTAAAAACTAATTGAATTAATTTTTAATTAAACAAAATATGAAAAACATTAAAAAAATTTATTTTTGAATGTTTTTCATATTTTGTTTAATAAAAAATCGGTTGCCTGTAAAGTCGGTTTTACGGGCGAAGATTTTACGTGACAACGTCTTTTTCTCGGTAGAATATTTATTGATATGAATATTATTAAATTGCACAATAGGAACAAGGAATTGAATGAAAATAAGAATTGCACAAATTTTAACTATAGAAATATATTTTGTTTACTAAAACATTGTACATGTAAACTTAAACTTAACTAATTTATATTTGAGTGATTTTGTTGAGGATAGGACGATGATAGGAGAAATATGAAATGAAAGGAAGTGTTTCTGCTGTAATGTGTCTTGAACGCCAAGAACGCTGGAGAAAGACAGAGACACAAGCACGGAAGCACGCACCGATTCAACGCGCCTAATTATCTAGTGCTGCGCGCGCAGCGGACCAATCATGTTTGAGTGGGAGAGAGACGCAAGGCATTCGCCGGTCCGGCGGACCTCTCTCTCGTTCGGTGACTCACTGTAACAGACGTGAGCGGGCGTTACACTTTTTCATGAATGACTCCGAGCCACAACCTAATTTAAGACGTTGTCACGTCAAAAGGAATTTGCAATAAACTAGTAGCTTGTAGCTAGGAAAAAATGTACTTGAACAATACATGCAATTGTGCAAAAATTGGAAAAAATAATAATTAACTTGTAAATAATTTTCTTTTAGTTACAAATAATAACGACTACTGATTATTGTAAATAAGACATGTGTAAAAACTAAATTAACCTTTTTATTTCGGAAAATTTTTGTAACTAATTCTTGATAAGGGGGTTTATTAAAAGTAAACCCGTACGTTCGTATTGAATAGATGGCTGTTGACGTTTGAATACTGAAATGTTATTTTAACTTTATTAAATAAAACAAATAGCAAAAGCGCACAATATACCCTATATCCATTACATTTTATATGTTTACTCACATATTCCATCACTCATTTTTGTTAGAAATATCCTCCGTCAATTCGAAACAGCTGCTATATTTTTCTATCAAAGCGGATTCCTTTTAAGTAACTTATTTCTGCTGACATTCTCGTTCCCTTTTATGTTTGAATTTCTTGAAGAGATGCCTTAGAATTCGGTCTTTGCCTTCATCCAAAAATGGAAAGGACAAGAGGGAGAAAGAGCGAAAGAGATACCCTTCGGCTGACAGTTATTTAACCTCGTGATAGATATTCAACGTCGAAAGTGGCCACAATCCACAATCGATACGATTATCCGTTCTCACAATACATGTTGTATCAGAGCGTACAATAAAGCAATACGGAAGCTGTATGTAATAGGACCACTAAGCATTATTGAGCGGCGAGTAAAAAATTAACTACAAAAAAGGATTTAATTTGATAAAAGTAAAATTTGAAAACACCAGCAGCATTGCAACGTTTTAAAAATGCATATAAATTACACTGTAATATTCATATACCTTTTGATCAAATAAAAGAATATATATATATATATATATATATATATATATATATATATATATATATATATATATAAATAAGTTCGAATTATCGGGTAAAGTGGTCTGTAATGAAAATCTTTCGTTTTTTCTAAATTACTCAATATGTCGCCATTTATTTAACAGCTTCTTCAGGAGTAAACTAAAACAATTTGAACATTACAAAAAATGGCGTACAAATACATTTTAAAACACTTACAGAATTTAAAAGATTTCGCAAATAAAAAATGACATTGAAGTATTTGAAATATTGAATGTCAAGATTAAATTGTCTTAAGCACGTTCGTTACAGCTATACGATAAAAAATTAAAATTACTCTGAGATAGCGCGTGCTTAAGACAATTTAATCTTGACATTCAATATTTCAAATACTTCAATTGCATTTTTTATTTGCGAAATCTTTTAAATTCTGTAAGTGTTTTAAAATTACTCAATATTTCGCCATTTATTTAACAGCTTCTTCAGGAGTAAACTAAAACAATTTGAACATTACAAAAAATGGCGTACAAATACATTTTAAAACACTTACAGAATTTAAAAGATTTCGCAAATAAAAAATGACATTGAAGTATTTGAAATATTGAATGTCAAGATTAAATTGTCTTAAGCACGTTCGTTACAGCTATACTATGAAAAATTAAAATTATTTCAAATTTAAAAATGCTTAAGACAATTTAATCTTGACATTGAATATTTCAAATACTTCAATGTCATTTTTTATTTGCGAAATCTTTTAAATTCTGTAAGTGTTTTAAAATGTATTTGTACGCCATTTTTTGTAATGTTCTAATTGTTTTAGTTTACTCCTGAAGAAGCTGTTAAATAAATGGCGAAATATTGAGTAATTTAGAAAAACGAAAGATTTTCATTACAGACCACTTTACCCGATAATTCCAACTTATTTATAAATTATTTTTTGGTCGAAATAATCATTTCTAATATATATATATATATATATATATATAAATATATATATATATATATATATATATATATATATATATATATATATATATATATTCCGAACTGTGACGGATGTGAATCTTAGATCCTAGGATAAGCGGAAAGATAAAAGATGCACGCCACTAAAATGTTGTGTTTGAGGACAATGTTATGAATTTCGTGGACCGACCACAGAACAAATATTTCAATTTTAAATGAGCTAAAAGTTAGCAAACGGCTATCAAGCAAAGTTCATCTCCAACAATTAGAATACTGTGAACGTGTTATGAGAACAGACACAGAAAACATGGAAAGAGTTATTATCCAAGGAAAGTAGAAGGCCAACGATTACGAGGAAGATCTCCAACAAAATGGATCAATCAAATTATAAGCATATGCAAAAGACCTATGTATGAGTTAACAGAAATGACCCGAGAGAGAGAGATCTGTGAAAGCGGACAACACACCAAATCACGGGGGCGACTACGAACTCCCCCACGCTACCTAGATTTTAATGGGTTCAGTTTTATAATAGAATTAAAAGCGACTACGAACCGCCCCACGCTACCTAGGTACTTAGATAATATTTTTGTGAACCTATATAGATTTTTTTTTACTTTATTGTATTCAAAAAGGAACCCAATTACCAAAGCATGAGCGAAAATTTTAAATGATTAAATAATGAAACTATAACAATATAATCAAATAAAGTTTATTTATAAATCTACATTAACTTATATACAATAACAAAAACTACAGTTAAACAATAACAATGCTTAATTCTAATGTCTGATTAGAGATTCAAATAAGTAAAAGTGAACACTATATTTTATATTTTAAAAGTTAGCTGCATAATAATTGCAAACTGACTTAATGAAGTCTAATTTAGTAATGTCATGATTACCGTAATGTTCATTTAGCCTATTTGCAATAAAATCAACTTTTCTTTTTGCCGTTTTATCAAGTTTTTTTTCGAATCTATGTGCATTTCTAATTTTCACATATACTTCTACTTGAAAATTTAACAAAATGTCTGTAAATTTAAATATGTCAGGATATGATTTATAAAAACATTCGTTAAATTTCGAGTGAAATGATTCACATGCGTTTGTAGTAAATATAAGAGATGATGAATTTTAAGCCCACATGTAAGATGGAAATGTTGAATCTTCCGTTAAATAATTATCAACTAGGTAATCACAAAATTGCAAAACTCTGTCATCTTCTGGCATAATATTAAAAAGTTCATCAGAAAATAAGTCACCAACATCATTTGGATCTAAATAAGGAATGCCAAAAACAATTTTAAATATTTTCCAATAACAGTTTGATTTTTATATTGCGAGAACAACTCTAAATTTTTAATTTTTCGGTACAACTTTTGTGTTAAATGAAATTTGTAACAAAAAATAATAATGTCGGGCCACACTAACTTATTCGCTTCGGTTTGAAATTTAAATTCAAATCTGTACATATTGTTATTAATGTATCAAAAGTACTTTTGTACGATTGCTGTGAGTTATTTGTTAACAAACAAAATACTAGAGAAACATAAAAACCATTTTTGTAGCCATGTATAGTAAACATCTGACAAAAATATTTAGAACAGTATTGAAAAGTCCCATCTATATACAAAGAATCTACATTACACAAAAAGTAAAGATTTGTGAAACAACTAAAAAGTGCGGAATTATTTTTCGTAGATAATAAAATGTTTTTACCTGGATTTGTTTTTAAATTTAAGTTCACTAACACTTGTAGAACTTCTTCCTGTTACTTCAGCAATGATGGTGTGGATTTTCGTCTTGCAGCATAGATATTTCTTCGAACGCAACAAATGTCTTTCGTCGTCAGCGGTAAATTACTGACATTTTCCTTCCTCAATTCCTTGTGGACAATCTTTAAAGGTCTTTCACATAATATCTTCTACATCTTTCCTCTTTGTAGAATTACTAAAAATTTGCCGGTCAACGTGAATATCTTGAGCATGATTATGCTTCACCGATGCTTTTTCAAGAATAACGTAATTTTTATCACCTTCCTTTGTGTACACTTTTTGTTGACACCCTTTTTTGATGCATCGCCATCTAACTTTTTCATCTTCAGAGACATGAGCCTTTGAATATTTATATTCATTTATTATTAATAAAAGTTCTCCCCTTTGACTAAACATAGTCGTTGGATTCCGCCATTTAAAAGTTAAATACTAACGGATAAAACTATACCGTAATACTTGCAACTAAAGTGAATAACTGAAAATATTTATATCCTTACTTTCAACTATAATCAAATTTGGAATTTCCGGTCATTAAGACTTAATCCCCAACTTACGGCGATAGAGCAACAGGTACTTGGGATTAATTTAATTGAAATCATTGACAAAATTTGTGTACAAGGTGAACTACAAAAGAGGTAGTTCGTGGGGTAGTTAGATAACGCCTCATCACGGTACCCACTACACTCCCTCCTAGAGGTAAGGATTGAACATATATACAGGGTGAGTTTTTACTACGACATAATGTTATTCTCCATACTTCATACTTCTAACTGCGTGGTATAGCAAACATACAATTTTTTTAATGGGACACCCTATATATTTTTTCAAATTTGTATTCTTCTCATAGTTCTTGTTCTTATAGTACTGGGTTTTGCATTACTATATATACAGAGTATTTAACAAGTTCTGACTATTTTTATTTCGAAATCCCTATGAAATGAACACCATGTATATAAAGAAGTAGTGCATAAACAATTATTTATTTTATATACGTAAGTCAACAATATATGATAGTTTTTAAATTAAATTTAATTGAAATCATTGACAAAATTTGTGTACAGGGTGAACTACAAAACAAAATTACGATTTTCTCAATTTTTTTAAACAAATCACCTATATTTTATTTTTTAGAAATATTGTACTTATAATACTCTTCCATTTTTATATAGCATCCCTATACCTAAACTCATTACTTTCCGAGATATTTTTAGTTTTCTTTAAATTTTGGAAATACGTTCAATTTTTGTATGTAGAAATAAGTATTGAGTATTAATTGAGTGATCTTCAATAAGAGGATATATCAATAAATGTGATATTATGGAAATATCATATTTCCTTAATGAAATACAAGTTTCCTAAAATTTCTACAAGATAATATGGTTTGTATAAATAACCAGATTATTTTTATTCAATAAATAACACAAAACAGAAAACAAAACAATATACAATTGATATAACAAGTTTTAAGTTGTTATATTAACAGTATTCTAAGCAAGGAATTTTTAATAAAACAGTCCTGACTACCGATTGTGATGCGCAGTTATTAAGTAAAAGGCCATTTGTGCCAGTTAGAAAGGTAAAATAGTGGGCTGTGAAAAAGTGACAGTTTTCATAATAATAAACCGTAAGCGGTAGGCTTTGACATTGACAAATGACAGTTTTTATAATTATGACCCTTGTAATCGGTCTGTGTGGCTTGTCTTTTTTTGTAGAAGAGTTAACAGATATGATCTGAGTATTAGGAGGAATGTTCAAGACATTGCTTACTTGCATACAGAATATATCACAAGCGATATTCTGAGCGGAGGAAGCCAAACGAAAGAGCTTTTGAAAAATTAATGGATTGTTTTGTTAGCATTGGGTCAGTTATATATGAAAAAAATGAGAGAACCAAAACTGTTCTAAGTGAAGAAAAGGAACATGATGTACTGAAGCTACTACTGAAGATCCCCACATCAGCAATCGTGAATTTTCACTTCAACATGGCATAAGTCAAACTTCGGCGGCTAAAATTCTTCGTAAACATAAACTGCATTCTTACCGCATATAATTACATCAAGATTTGGTAGTCGATGATTATCAACGCAGATTAGCTTTTTGTCAATAGTGTCAGCAGCAAGTGCAAAGAGACCAATTTTTTTTTTGATTATGTGCTTTTTGGAGATTACATTCCACAAAAATGGAACGGTGAATCGGCCTAATTTTCATCGGCATCAAGCAATCCCTATTTTGTTAACTCTCATAGTCAAACTAGGTGGTCCATAAATGTTTGGGGTGTTATAGTTGACAATTGGCCCATATTTTTTTATGGTCGTGTGAACGTACCATATATCTGGATTTTCTAAATAATTATTTGCCAATATTACTGCAAAATTTACCGCTTAATATTTAACAACGAATGTGATTTTTGCACGACGGTGCTCTAGTTCACCACACTGCTCCCATTCACAATCATCTAAATAATAACTTTCCTGAGAGGTGGATAGGCAGACAAGGACCAAGAGCTTGGCAAAAATAGAGAGAAGCTTTTAATCAAATTGACTTAAAAATGTTAAGAAATCTGGCTCGGCCATTTGAATATCGGTTACAAACTTGTATAGACGTTGAAGGTGGACATTTTGAACATTTATTTTAGACTCATTTTCTTAATATCACATTAATTGATACATTCATGGCATATTATTATGGTTTATATATATTTTTTAGTTATTGAATAAAAATAATTCTGTTATATTGTCACTCAATACTCAATACTTATTTCTACTCACAAAAATTGAATATATTCCCGAAATTTGGAGAAAACTAAAAATATCTCTGAAAATATGAGTTTAGGTATAGAGAATGCTGCATAAAAATTAAATAGTATCATAAATACGATAATATCATATCATAAATGGGTGAACAATTTAAAAAAAAATTGAGAAAATCGTAATTTCGTTTTGTAGTTCACCCTGTACACAAATTTTAGTCAATGATTTTAATTAAACTTAATTTTAAAACTAAAATATATTGTTTAACTTATTATATAAAATAAATAATTGTTCATGCATTACTTGTTTATAAACATGGTTTGCATTTCATAGAGATTTCGAAAACTCTGAGATAGCGCGTTTGTTTTATTTCTCTATTTCTATTTATTTATTTCTTTACCAACCCTCTCCAGTACATCTTTATTTATGATTCTATCAGTCCATGATATTTTTAATATTCTGCTGTGTAACCAGAGTTTGAAAGCCTTTTCTTTTTAAATTGCATTTTTTTAATGTCCAAGTCTCAGCTGCATATAATAATATTGAAAATATTTATCAGCGAATGGTACGTAGTCTGATCTCCAAATTTATATTTTTGCACGTTAGGAGTGGATTCATTCGTATAAATGACTCTGAGATAGCGCGTATTCGCCTATTGATTTCTGCAGTATGATCATTGGATTCATTCATCAAAGTTTCCACGTACTGATATTTTTCTACTTGTTCTATCACGTTACCGTTGATTGTCAATAGGTGATATATATTTGGTGGTCTTTTTGTAATTATCGTAGTTAATAATCACCCTGTAGAATTTCACCTATTTTCCAAGTATGGAGAATATCATTGCCTACATTTTTTCTAAATAAGTTTTAAAATTAAAAACTAATTGATTTAATTTTTAATTAAACAAAATATGAAAAGCATTAAAAAAATTTATTTTTGAATGTTTTTCATATTTTGTTTAATAAAAAATTAAGCCCAGATTTACAACTCATGCATTATGGAGCGATTTATGCAAAACATGGTGTTTATATACTTCACAAGCAAAAATAGTTATTTTAAACAGATACTGGCTGGACCAATCCTTTAGAATTTCATTGTCATTTTATAAGTATATTATTATTTGTCAACATATTTTTTAAACAATTAATTTACACGTTTAAAAAATATTTTAGATGGAATAAAAATTTTAATATTTTTATAAGGTTAATAATTAATCTTTTTTGAGTAGATAATAAAAGATATATTACCAGATTTTGTATTAAAGTTAAAATTTAATAAAAACCAACAAAAATCTATAAAAGCTTTTAGAGCGTATAAAATAGGAAAATAGTAAAATATTAATTGTGACATCTGTAAATATTTTTTATGTCCGTTGTGACTAGCTACTGTAATAAATAACCTACTGAATTGTATTTATATCGAAAGGGATATTTAACAGATAATTTATTCGTTCCGTTTTTTTTCCATAAATAAAATACGTAGCAGATATATGTTTATAAAACAATAAAATCCCCGATAACAAACATTAACGAAAAAAATATGTGAAAAATAAATCTCAAGCGGACAAAAACTGACATGACAGATGATGAAAGAATGTGAAAATGTTATTGATAAAATAATATATAGCATTATTAAATTTTTATTTTTAAGAATTTGTGGTGGTGATAGATAACACAGTGCTGCGATTTAAAAAAATTGATCAATGACTGAGAAGTGAAAGGTGTTTTAGAACTCGTCAGCCGTATTTATTCTTAATCTGCCATCGGATTTTCCTTATTACTTACAGATTTTTCACAAATCACCATCTAACTTTTGTACAAAAAGACAGGCCTGCTATTGTGGCTATGCTTAATAAATAAAAAAAAAGTTTAAGCCGAAGAAAATAAAAAAAATCATTGGTTACGACTTAAAAACAGACTATTTAGTTCTCTACAACCATTACACAAATTAATATAATTTTACTCACCATTAAGTCAAAAGAAACTTCCTCTGTCTTCAGTTTTAGATGTAGATTCCTCTGGATTATAGTTTCTCTTTAGGTTACAGAGGTAGTCAGCCATCATAGTAGTAGTCCACCTGCCTTGATAACGTTGCTCCGGTAATTTAATGTCTTGATAAAACATCTTCCTCTGTTCTTCACTATAATCTCCCAAATTATTAAGAAATAGTCCAGGTATGAATGAAAAAAATGAAATTTTGGTTCCCAAGAAACCCCTTAATAACTGATTTGAAGCTCCTCCATGCATTTTTTCCTTAGTTTCCATGCATATTTCAAAGTCAGTGTCGATCATTAGTTTTTAAATTTGGGGACCCACAAAAATCCTAGCTTTTATTTTCTCAGAAGTTATCTTAGGAAACTTCTTACCCAAATACTGGAAACATGTTTTATCCTAATTTAACGCTTTTAGGAATTATTTCATTAAACCCAGTTTAATATGTAGAAACGGAAGTAGAACATGTTTTCGGTTTAATAATGGAGGACTGTTTATGAAATTCTTTGAGAATGATGTCAATTGGGTTCTTATTTTTTAAGATTTCACTGTATGATGATTGGACCTGCCTCTGCTATCCCATTCGCAAAGAAAAAAATAAAATTTAGTAAATCCTCTTCGCAAACCTAGAAGAATATGATGATTTTGAAATCTGCACAAATTAAACAGTTGGTTTTCTCCTATTCAATAGTTTTCATGAGCATTTTCATACCTCCACACTGATCAGGATATTTAGAGCCTGCCTTGCGATATGGTATATTCCTTGACCCTGGAGGAGTACTAGGGTCATATTGATTCCTAAACTGGATAAAATCGATTTTACCCTTGCTAAATGCTTATATGCCAATACTCCTATCTGGCTTGGAAGTCTTGTGAGACGGCCCTGTATAGAGAGCTTAGCTTCTAAGGCAAAACTTTATAGGTTTCCAAGTCAGTGAAGTACCTAGGGGTAATCCTGGATACTAAACTTTAATGGAAGGAACATCGCGACACCAAGATGAAGGGCTTTCGGAGTCAAATGGGGTCTGCAGCCGAAAATTTTATATTGGATGTACCAATTCATCATAAAGCCTATGCTGACGTATGCGGCCATTGTGTGATAGTACCGGATTAGACTGGCTTCAGCTAAGGCCCAGCTGACTAACCTCCAGCGGTTGGCATGCGTTGGCATCTCAGCGATGCCAACATTGGCGATTTTTGATCTTTTTAGTTCACGAGGAACATTTCTCGTCTGAAGAATGTCGGAGAAGAAATATGCAAGCCATACTCTGAGATAGCGCGTACTTTGCTTTAGAAATTTAACAAAATGATACCAAGAAAAGTGACACTCATCGCAAGGAAATTTTTTGATTTAAAGTGGATCCAAGAACTTCTCCAGCATCGTTTGGGATATTTAAATCTCAAACTAAATCAATTAATTCTTTTTGAGTAAAAACTTTAGGTGAGCAATCTGCATCAGGTTTATATGCCTAATCACATAGATCTCGTTGTCACTACTTTCGCAATCACAGTCATCACTAACATCTTCTAGAACAGGAGGAGGGGCGGGAACAGGTATAGTGTGCTATGAGCTACTGGTCTAATAGAAGAAGGTAAGTTAGGATAAAGAATAGATTTGTTGTACTTAACTGAGTAGCCACATATATTGGTCATAAAAAGTAACAATAATTAACAATATTGATGGTTCTCTCCAGACCGTCGGTATTCCAAAAGACATAGATTTTTTTATCTGTTAGCCATATCCATTCCCAGCGAAACTTTTGAATACACTTATTTTTGATGTCTCAAAAGTACAAACAACAGAACCAAAAGAGGTCTCAACAAATAACCAACGCTACCACTCTATATCATATATTCCAGGCTTAACAAACAGACTGTTAAGTACATTTAGAGAAGTACCTAACATTAATTACAACCAGAAATATAAAAAGGGTATCGAAGTTTTACACCAAACTGAAATCAACTTTAAATATTAAAGAAAGCTCCAATATGTTGTACTGTGTACCCTGTACTAATTGCAATTAACTATATATTGAAGAAACGTCCAGAAATTTGTCGGGAAGATTAATATCGCGCCAGAGTGACATTAATCTGAATAAAGTACAAGACTGCGCAGTAAGTGAACATCCTGTCACGATGGGTCACACGCCTAACTATGACCAAGTATAAATATTGAGAAGGGAAAGAAATCATAACAAAAGACTATTTTTAGAAATGTGTTTAATTAAAACTACACAGAACACCTTACTACACAGAACCTTAAAGAGGTTATTCCAAGTTCAAATGAAATCATTTTTTTGAAGTTATACTTCTATACGCGCGCTCCACGTTGGAAATTCGTATGGGAGTGAATCTGTGAAACCATTACATATGTAAGATAATGAGTAAGAGAGAGACAGAAGATATATTTTCTCTCTCTTCCTCTCTCGAATATAAAAATGTTCCTTTTGTATATATAATTTAATAATATACATATTATATAAAGATATATATAATATATAAGATACATATAATATTATACATATAATAAAATATTTATTAATAATATTATTTATGTGATATATTTTGTATTATTTCTTAAATGTTCATAATTATATTATTCTTTTGTATTTCAAAATAATAATCTCAATAAATCACTGTATGATCCAGAACTATCAATTTTGAAATACATTTGTGTTATGTCCTCGGTAGTGTAGTAGTCAGTATCCCCACTCGTCACGCGGGAGACCGGAGTTCGATTCCCAGTCGGGGAGGACTTTTTTATTAATGTTATTACATTATTGTCATTTTTAAATACTTATGGATATTGCAATTTAATTTGTATTGTATTATTATATATGGAATTATGTTGCACTGTATTGTAGTGTATTTTTTTATGTATTTTATTTGTATTATATAATTTGTATTGGATTATTATATTAATAACAAAATAAACAATGAATTTTACTGCAGAGTATGTGTAAAAAAAATTTTGCATTCAACTCCTTTCATACATATATGAAAATAAAAATATACATTTTCATCAAAATATTGATTCAATCCTTCATTGTTAGTAAGTTGTTATTAATTCTGTTTCTCTTTCTGCTATGTCTTACCTATAAAATTACATATGTAATGATTGTGCAGAATGACTCCCAAATAAATTTGTAACGGCGAATGCCTGTATAGAAGTGTAACTTCCACCGGCAGTCCCACTGGACTGCCAAACCCGTTTTTTTTATTTGTTTGATTTTGCCCTTCTTTATTAGTAAAATAAACTCCGTCGCTTGTTTAATAAATACTAAGAAAGTATAACCGGAACAGTTAGACCTATTATGCCGAAATGTGCAATGAAAATTGCATAAGCATAGGCGCAGAGACAGACAGGTCAATGTAAGATACTGTTTTTTTTTTGCTTTTTCCATCGAGTTGGCTTTTTCCTAGTATGAGTTCTCTTCTTTGGTTCTCCGTCAAACTAAAGTCAAATATATAAAGAAAAATAGAAAAAACATGAAAACCATAGTGATATATTTTCTAATGAAGAAAAAAAAAAAGAAAATTAAATAGAATGTCGTCATGTTTTTCTGTTATTTTTATAGTAGCATCCTCACAAAGGCCTTAGCCGCACAGATATCTTTGAAAGAAAGGTACTGAGACGAATACTAGGCCTTACAAATGAGACATAAACAGGTGGAAAATCAGGTACAATAATATTTCAGTACGTCCGTCTACAGCGTCTTCATGCAGGCAGGTCATGTATGTAGCATAGAAGAAAACAGGGTTCCAAAAAAACCATTGAATGCAAGAATTCAGGGAAAGATTCGGAAGACGGAGAAAGCGATGGGAGGATAAGGTGCGCGAGGACGCTATAAATCTCCTTGGCAGTCGATCATGGAGCAGAATGGCTACTGATCGACTAACCGTAATGGATGGAGAGGTTTGATGAGGGAGGCCAGGGCTCTAATTGGACTGTGGTGCCATAGGATGGATGGATGGACCCTTATGAGAGTAAGCATGCAAAGATACAAGAACTTCATTGTAGTTTTTTAATTTGAAATATGTTTTGATAAAGAGTTAAATAAGCTCGAAAGTTCAGCAAACCTTAAAGAGTTTCGCTTACAGAATAATTGAGGACTACAAACCTAATATATATATATATATATATATATATATATATATATATATATATATATATACATTATTTTATAAAAAACTTTTTCATAATTTTGGTAATTTAAAAAAATATTATTAAATATGTAATTGTGTTAACATATTTAAGATTGTAATAAAATCTTTTCACTGTTTCGCTCAATTAATCATTCTTATTCATCTTTATGTTGTTTCAAACCCAGAAGCCTAACAACAGTTAATCCTTACATACGTTTGTCGTTCCACGAGTTAACACAGACCCGAGAAAACTAATATATTACACGGGGAGATTTGATTAAGGTACTTGAAACTAAGATGACTCATATATGTATGCATTTATGCATTTAATAAGGAACTCTGGCATTCTACATAATCCGACACTAAAATAATGTTAGCTTTAAGTTAGTTACTTTAACACAGCCACATGATAAGCTGTTGAGCTTAGGTAACATAATTATATAGTTTCTGTCCGACGTAACTGCTTCATGACGATTTTCAGAATGAAACGAAACTTTTTGTAATATATATCCACACTTATATGTGAAATAATGAAACATATTATATTTTAAATTTTATTTACACGTGATAAATAAAATGCATTATACAAAGGATAAATTGTCATAAATCTGCGGTGCAGAACATCTCGAACAGATAACATAAGAATAGAAAAGGTTTTTCATCGAGCTGCATGATGATAGTGATAATAAAGAATATACCAAATAAAACTGCTAAAAACATAACTAGTAATTGACAAATAGGCAAAACAAGCAACGATAGCTGATGCTATACATGAATCAAACAGGAAGGGTATTGGATCTAATAATACAAATGTAGCTTTATACAGTTTATACAGTTTTTAGATATATCTCTCTCTAATGGCACCAGACCCCAAGTCAGGCCTTGGCATTTCCCAGCATTCGCCTCCAAGCATCCCTTTCCTAGGCTACTCTCCTTTAGTTATCCACCCACAATATCTCTTTAGTATCGGTTCTCACTTTATCTATTCACCTCTTCCTTGGCCTTCCTACTGGCCGACGTCCCACCGAGTTCCACTAAGCGTTTTACTAGGTGTTCTGTTATTATCCCTTCTTATAAGGTCACCTACCCAGCGCAATATTGGTATTTTTGCATAATTTGCTACAGATGGCTCTTATGTTGTTATATCCCGTGGTTCAACTTTATTTTTTTATACCATTGTTGCAAATGGGTCCCAATATCCTTCTCAATCTTTTTTTTTTTAACTGTTGGCTCTTAATAATGGTGTATTGGTTGAAAATCCTACAGTTGAAAATCTGGGAGAGTATGCGTATCGAGTAGGACTCTCTATGGAAACGGCATTCCACAATCATAGAATGAATATCGAAGAGAGTGGTAACTACGTTAATATAAGTCAGAGCACTTATAAAAAAATATGGTCTTTAAAGCCAGAAATGTTGTATTGGATATATAACATTATGGTAAAACCAACAATTACATATACATCAGTGGTATGGTGGCCAGAGGTGTAGAAAAAAAGTACCATAATCAAGCTAAGCAAGTTTTACATGTCTTGGAACCACAGAGTCTATGAGGAACACACTAACTTCACTAGCTGTGAAGGCCCTACTGGACCATACTCCTTTAGTTAAAAAGGAAAAGGAGATAGTAGGGGGAGGGCAATGAGATATATACTGTAACAAAACCTAAGCAACGTAATGTTTAGATCAGGACATACTTACATCATAAATGAAGTCAGAGGTGCCAAAAAAATGATGATTTCTGGCCATACCGTATAGAGGCCTAAGGTACCTTTTCAAGTGGACATTTGCCTACATGAGAGATGAGGACTCTGAGATAGCGCG